>NC_134346.1:387207-574207 GCF_964195595.1 Calonectris borealis | reverse complement strand
TAGTTTTCTGTCCCTATTTCATAATTTTTTTCCTTTACTTCCCTAAGGCTCGTCGCATTTTAAGTTCTCCTGCCACGCCTACTTTTATCCCGTTCCCTGTCTTTGTTTTCCTGACTTCTATGATTTTTTCCCTTTCCTTGGGGCTCTCATGTTTAAAATTTTCATTCTACACCTCTGTTTTAGTTTGCTGTGCTTTTTTCATAGTCTTCTTCCTTTATTTGCCTAACGCTCTTCACAATTGCCGTTGTCTTTCCATGGCTACTTTTATCCCCTTTACTGTCTTTATTTTCTAGTGTTTTCTTGTCTTTCCATAGTGCCCTCGCTTTTTCAACTTTCTTCCTACATCTCTCTTTTAGTTTGCTGACACTTTTTATTATTTTTTCCATTTCTTTCCCTTACCCCCCTTGCTTTTTACATGTTCTTTCTTTGCCTGCTTTTTTTCCTTGACTTTTATCTTAATTATTTCTTCTCTTTCCCCAATGTTGCCGCTTTTTAGATTTTCTTTCTACGTCTCTCTTTTAGTTTGCCGTCTCTTTCTTCATTTTTTTCCCTTTAATTTTCTAATCCATGTTGCTTTTTAAATTTTCTACTTTTATCCCGTTCATTGTCTTTCTTTTTAATTATTTCTTGCCTTTTCTTAGTGCTGTTGCTTTTGTAAGTTTCCTTTCTCTTTCAGTTTGCTGTTCCTATTTAATTTTTTTCTTTCTTTATTTCCCTAATAGAAAGGCAACGGTGTACAATGCTAGCAGAAGAGCAAAAAGCTTCGGGGAGCCGGGCAGGACCTGAAAGGGAGGCGGCGCAGGGGCAGGGGCAGGCAAGGAGGCAGGCAGAGGTCTGGAGAAGCATGGCAGGGATGGGCCCGGACACACGCGAGGGGACGCACGACTCACCGCAGCTCCTGGCGCCGGCAGGAGACCTTCGCTGCCCCAAAACGTCTCTCTCTGCCCTTCCTCCTCCGCGGCACTCGCCCACCCAGGAGCGGCCGGCGGGTGCCCCGGCGCTCCTCTCCCGCGAGGCTTCCCGGGCGCGCGGTGGCTCACGCCTGCGGCCCACGGAGGCGCCCGGCTCCCGGCGCCGCGTGCTGGTGTCTGCTCCGTCGGCGACGGCTGGGAGGGACCCTTCCTCCCCGCGGGGACCGGCCGTTCCGTGCTGGAGCAGCTGCCTGCGGAGGCCCCCCCGTTTCACTCCTCAGCCAGCGCCGGCAGGCAGGCGAGCCCAGGCAGCCCCCTCCCTGCCTCCAGCCCCTGGGCACTGCGGAGGCAGCCCCCTCCCTGCCTCCAGCCCCTGGGCACTGCGGAGGCAGCCCCCTCCCTGCCTCCAGCCCCTGGGCACTGCGGGGCCAGCCCCTTCCCCAGCCTCACCGGCTGCACCTGGGGCTGCCCCAGCCCATCCCCAGCCTCACCGGCTGCACCTGGGGCTGCCCCAGCCCTTCCCCAGCCTCACCGGCTGCACCTGGGGCTGCCCCAGCCCATCCCCACCTGCAGCCTTTTAAACCCTTGGCCCAGCCCCCTCCTCACCTCACGGCTCCCACCTGGGCTGCCCCAGCCCCAGCCCCTGGGGAAGAGGGGCCATCCCCCCCGCCCCTGCCCCCAGGGGCTGCAAACACCCCCCGGGGCACGGGGGAGGCAGGAAAAGTCCCTTCATGAATGCACACCAGAAATCCCGGCAGCAGCGAGCTGGCTGCGAGGCTCAGAGCCCAAAGGCAGCGGGAGACGGGGAAAAGGGAAGAGAAAGGCAGGAGGAAGGACAGAGGAACACAGAGAAGGGGTGTGGGACGGGGAGCCAGAAAACGGGATATTGGGAACAGGAGAGGGACCGGGAGCAGGTGTTGAGAGGCGCAGAGAGATTGCAGAAAACAACAGGGACGGAGAGATGGAGGAATAAATAAGAGACGGGCAGCAGGAAGGAGAAAGAGGCAGAAGGGACCAGCAGGACAAGAAGATAGAGACGAGACAAGGGACCGGGAAAAATTCTAAAGTGATACGGGAAAAGAAACATAGGCAAGAAATAAAAATACAAACAGGGAGCCGGATAAAGGTAGTCGTAGAAATAAAATTTCAAAAAGCGACAGGGTACAAGAAACACAGCCAAGAACTAACAAATAAGAACAGGGAGATAGAAAGAGGGAGATGCAGAAAGAAAGTGTAAAAAGTGACGGGGTACAGGACAGAGAGGGAAGAATTAAGAATTATAGACAGGGAGATGGATAGAGGGAGATGCAGAAAGAAAATTTTGAAAGCGACAGGACAGAAGAACCGTAGACAAGAATTAAAAAATAGGCACATGGAGCTGCATAGAGGGAGACATGGGAAGAAAATTTGAAAAGTGACAGGGTGCAAGAAACACCAGCAAGAAATTAAAATTAGGTCAGGGAGACAGAGAGAGGGAAAGGTAGCAAGAAAAATTAAAAAGCAACTGGGTTTGAGAAACATGTGCAAGAATTAAAAAGATAGGGATGGAGAGGCAGAAACAAAGTTTCAAAAGCGATGGGATACAAGAAACACAGGCAAGAATTAAAAAATAGGGACAGGGAGCTTGATAGAAGGAAACTGTGGTGTGTTGATCTTGGCTGGCTGCCGGGGGCCCACCAAGCCGCTCTATCTCCCCCTCCTCCACAAGCAGGGAGCAGAAAATACAACAAAAAGCTTGTAGGTTGAGATCAGGACAAAGAGATCACTCGCCAAGTACGGTCACAGGCAAAACACACTCAACTTGGGGAAATTAATTTATTGTCAATCAAAATCAGAGTAGGATAATGAGAAATAAGAACAAATCTAAAAAACACCTTCCCCCTGCCCCCCTCTCTTTTCCTGGGCTCATCTTCACTCCTGACTTCCCCACCTCCTCGCCCCGAGCAGCACAGGGGGACAGGGAGTGGGGGTTGCGGCCAGTTCATCACATGTCGTCTCTGCCGCTCCTTCCTCCTCACCCTCTTTTTTGCTCCAGAGTCCATATGGCCCCTATGCCGGGGAACCCCTATAGGACCTGGGGGAGCCCCTACAGAGCCCAAGAACAGAGTCTAAATAGTTCCTATAATACCCAGAGATGCCCTATAGCCCCAACAGAGCCCCAAACCAGAGTCTATATGGCCCCTAGTAGGACACAGGGGAGCCCCTCTATCCCCGAGAGAGCCCTGCAGTTCTGTATGACCCCTCTAGAAGCCGGGGGAGCCCCTATATCCCCTGTAGCGGCCAAGAACAGGATCCGTATGGCCCCTATAGAACCTGGGGGAGCCCCTGTATCTCCTATAGAGCCCCAAAACAGGGTCTGTATGTCCCCTACAGCCCCCAGAGAAGCCCTATGACCCCTATAGAGCCCAAGACCAGAGCATCTCAGTAGCTCCCAGTAGGTCCCAATGGCCCTTCCAGTAACTCCCAGTAACCCTCAGGATATCCTAGTAGCTCCCAGTAAGCCTCAGGGCATCACAGTAGCTCCCAGTAACCCCCAGTTCACACCAGTCAGGCTCCCAAGGATCACCAGGAGCTACAAGGGACCACCAGAAGCCCTCTCAGTAGCCCCCAATGGCCCTCCCAGTAAGCCTCAGGGCATCCCAGTAGCTCCCAGTAGCCCCTAGGGCACCCCAGTAGCCTCCAGAACCCCACCAGTAGCTCCCAGTAGCCCTCCCAGTGACTCCCAGTGCCCACCAGAACCCCACTGGGAGGTCCCAGACGCCCTCCCAGTAACCCCCACTGACTTCCAGCAGGCACGCAGACATCCGGGGCCCCCATAGAAGGGACCCAGGCATCCGGGCCCCACCTTTTTGTCCAACTTCTCCCGCCATTTGATGCACTTGACCTTGACGGCACGTTTGCGCAGGACATGCCCGAACATGCTAAAACCAGCCTCAAAACACCCTAGCATCCAGAAAACATGCTTCAACACTAAAACCACACCCCAACATGCTATAATCACGCCTTGACACACTAATAACACGCCAGTAGGCCTCGTGTTGTGATGTGGGGACATTGCAGGGTGATCTGGGGGCCCTGCCCCAGGATTTGGGGCATTTTAGGGCAATTCGGGGGGGGATTAGGGGTTCCCAGGGCAAATTAGAGCCATTTTGGGGCAATTTTGGGGGGATTTGGGGTCCCCGGCACAGAATTTGGGGATATTTGGGGCAATTCTGGGGGGATACGGCAGAATTTGTGGCATTTTGCGGGAATTTTGGAGGAATTTGAGGTCCCTGGGGTGCATGTAGGGGCATTTAGAGACAATTCTAGGGGGATTTGGGGCCCCCAACACAGTGTTTGGGGTATTTTGTGAATATTCTGGGAGGATTTGGGGTCCCTAGCACAGCATTTGGGGCATTCTGGGAGGATTGGGGTTCCTGGAACAGATTTTGGGGCATTTAGGTGCGATTTTGGAGGAATTTAGGGCCTCTGGGATGCACTTAGGGGCATTTTAGGGCCATTCGGGGAGGATTTGGGAGGCAATTTTGGAGGAATTCGAGGTATTTTGGGGTAATTGGTATCCCCAGGGCAAATTTGGGGCATTTTGGGGCAATTCTGGGGGGCTTTGGAGTCCCTAGGGCACATTTTGGGGTTCTTCTGGCGGGATTTGGCTTCCCTGGGCTGCAATTAGGAGCAATTCTGGGGAGATTTAGGGTCCCTGGAACAGAATCTTGGGCATTTTGGGGCACTTTTGGAGGAATTTGAGGTGATTCTGGAGAGATTTGGGGTCCCCGCACAGAATTTAGGGCATTCTGGGGCCGTTCCGAGGGGATTTCAGGTCCCCAGGGCAAATTATGGGCATTTTGGGGCAATTCTAGGAGGATTTAGGACAGCTGGAGTCAATTTTGGGGTACTTTGGGGCAATTCTGGGGGGATTTGGGATCCCTGGGATACATTTTTGAGTGATTCTAGGGGAACTTAGGGTCCCTGAAGTTCATTTTGGGGGATTTTGAGGTAATTCTGGGGGGATTTGAGGCATTTGGGGGCAATTCTGGCAGAATTTGGGGTCTCTGGATCAGAATTTTGAGCATTTGGGGACAATTCTGGGGGGATTTGGGGTCCCCAGCACAGAATTCAGCATATTTTGTGGCAATTCCAAGGGAATTTGGGGTCCCCAGGGCAAATTAGGGGCATTTTTTGGCAATTCTGGGGAGATTTAGGGACCCTGGAGTCCATTTTGGAGTATTTTGGGGCAATTCCGGGGGTATTTACGGCTCCTGGGGTGCATTTAGGAGCATTTTAGAGACATTCTCAGAGGATTTGGTGTCCCCAGACCAGAATTTCGGGCTTTATGGGGCAATTTTGGGGGGATTTGAGGCATTTTATGGCAATCCTGGGAGGATTTGGGGTCCCTGGATCAGAATTTTGGGCATTTTGGGGCGATTCTGGGGGTAATTGGTGTTCCCAGAGCAAATTAGGAACATTTGTAGGTAATTCTGAGGGGATTTGGGGTCCTCGAAGTCCATTTTGGGGCAATTCTGGGGGGATTTGGGGTCCACAGAGTAGATCTAGGGGTATTTTGTGGCAATTCTGAATGGATTTGGAGTCCCCAGGCCAGAATTTGGGGCATTTTGGGGCCATTCCAAGGGGATTTGGGACCCAGGAGGGGGGATCCAGGCATCCAGCTCCCCACTCATGCCAACCCAACGCCTCCCCAGATGCCTGGGTCCCACCTTGGCAGCCCGTCCTTGCTCCAGCGCCAGCTCCTGGGCCTTGACGCTCTCGTGTTCCTGCTCCTTCTCCCACCATTTCTTGTGCTGGTATCGGATCTCCGGGGTGGGGTCCTTCTCTGTGGGGGGAGGGGGTCAGTGGGACCCAGGCATCCAGGAGAAACCCCTGCCCCCACCCCGTCACCCCGCTGGTTCTGGGATCCCCCCGCAGAAGGGGACCCGGGCGCCCGGGGAGGGGACCCAGGCATCCAGAGAAGCCCTGTAAGGGGGGGACCCAGGAATCGGGGGAGACCCCGGCATCCGGGGCTCACGTGCGCTTCCCGCAGGCGTTTGTGCTCCTCCGTGATGTCCAGACCAGGTCCTCTCGTCCGGCGTACTGTGTGATGGCCATACGACGTGGGACTGAAACCAAGAGCTTGTGAGAGACTGGCACAGACCTTTGAAAAATGTCCCCAACTCGATCCAGCCGCGATACAGAGATGCTCATTTCACTTCATGGCTCGCTTCATCGACAAGGGCCAAATCTAAATAAAATGCAGAAGTCACAAGAACTCAGTCCTCAGGCAGCGAAGAGAAACCTCAGAAACTGTTCGGGAAACTATTCTCCTGAAACAAATGCATTTTTCATGAAGCAAAATGAGAAGATAGTATTTGCTGTGGGGACCTTTGGGCTGTCTTGCCCTTATCCTCGGAATACACGAAGAAGCGGATGCATTCACCCAACAGCATCGTCAACTTCGGGCACTGGAGTAAAAACGTTGCAGGACATTTCTAAAGGGACTCAGTGGTTTCTCTCTCTTGGAAGAGCTCAGCTCTGCAGCATAAGCAAACATTTTTGTTTCGGGTCACTATATCTGACTTATTCTTCTTCATACCTTAGGCATTGCAGCAAGCAATAATCACCATGAACAATGCCTACCCACACTCAAATTGTTAATTGCAATCATAGATGAATTTTCCAATATTGCTTCAAATAAAGTGTGAACACATTTCACATTAATCTACGAAAAATAGCTCATGAATAATTCATTCAATGATAACTCCTCCAATCAATCAGATTTAAATACATTTTACTAGTGTTGGACTAACTCTGTTCATTATCGCTGCACTGAATGCCAAAATTGCTCCAAAATCTTCTGTTACTAGCAACTAAAATTATTCTTGCACCAGAACTTCCTTCCCAAGAAAAACAAAATTCAGACTGGCTGCACAAGAATTCCCTTCCGCTATCCAAATACACATATATACACACACATAAACAAACACGTATCTCTGGGGAAGAACGGGAGGTCTCTCGACAGATTTAGGGATGCGAACTCAGTGGCAGAGAGCTGCATCCCAAACCCAGTCTCGTCCAAACCAACCCCAAGCTTTTGTACGCACACCTTCTGGTCGTGGGTTTGAGAGTTCACCCCGCGGAGCACACCTGGCAGCAGCTGGAAGGGGCAAGTGCTCCAAATCCACTTCACGTAACCGCAGCCGTGACCTCCCTGCCTCTGTCCTCCAGGAAAGCGTCCGAGACACCCGCCACGCCAGGAAAGCTGAAACCAAATTGATTATTCATTCGTCTTGCCACCAGCCCCTCCCGGATTAAATGAGAGGCTTCCATCGCATGGCAGACCTCTGCTTCACTAAATCCTGGGGTTTACTTTGCTTTTTCAGATTCATTTTGATCCTTCTTCCCCCCTCTTGTGCAAGCCTTATTGTCTTCCTTTTCAACTGCAGTTATCACTTTGCAATACGAATCCTTTCCCAAGCAGCCTAGATTTTCACCCCTTTGTACTGAACCGGATTCCTCGACATTTGATCCAGTAACTGGCTTATTTCGAACCCTTCATTTGCCACCTGTGCACACAACCCGGATCTTTCCCTACCTAAACATCTCATTACCTCTCCCTTTGTACTTCTCACCTCCTTCTCCCCAGTGCATAGAACCACCAATTCCTTTTCTGTCCAATAAGCCTTGTTCTTTTCTTGGTTTACTTCTAATCTTACTTGCTCAAAATATATCTCAAGTCTTTTTTTTCCTATTTAATTCCTGTTTAATGCTCAGGCTTTAGATGAGTACTTTGAGCTGTTGCTTTGTATGGTATAACAAAGAAAACCAGTGATAACCAGAAAGCGTACCAAAATACATAAAACAGAAGTATAAAAGATTTGTTCCAAGGGGTTGTATGCACGCAGACACTGCCGTTAAGATATACTGCCTCTCCACCGAGCTCTGACGAACCTCCGTCTGCAGCGGTACGCAAAATAGAAGGCGGCTTCCTTCCTTCTGGGCTGTAAAACCACAGGGAGAGGGAGGGGAGTTCCTAATGCCCCACGTGGAGTTAAAATTACCAGCTACTCGTAAGGGTATGTCGCGAATGAGTGGTTTAGAGGCCGCTTAAAGAATCACCGTCAAAGAAATTAGCAGAAAGTGATTTTAATAGAGATTTATAAAGGTGCGACCTAACAGAATTCAATGGCAAGGTTCACCCTATTACTTATTACATGGGTGAAACATATAAAGGAAAATCATCTAAGGGTTTGTATTTCAGGGACTATATGTGTTTGGCAGCAGTCTAGGTTTCATTCACAATTTAGCAACGCTTAATTATCAACTAATCATTAACAAACTTTAGTAACGCTTAATCATTAACTAATTCAATATTTGCAAAATGAGTTAGTGAGTCTACTACAATCACAACTTAATTACAGATTATACTTACTATCAGTTCACACACACAGAGAAACATATATATATATATATAAAAATATACAGAAGGTACCTGTTAGAAGTTCCCCTCGATGTCAGTGAAGAAATATTCACGTCGAATGTCTAGGCGTTCCCTCTCCACGGGCGAAGGGTTGAGCTTCGAAAGGGACTCACCCAGGACCCAGTGGTCCTCCGAATATCGCAGACTCGAGAGGTCGCGAGCTCTGAGAGGCTCCCACTCCGAGGGAGATGCTGGGTGCAGCCACTGCGGTCCAGGAGAGCTCCAAGGGCCTCACTTAGGACCACCCTTTATAGGTTCGTGAGATGGTTGGCTTTAGTCCTCCGTACATTTCCATCCTGGCCGCAGCCCCAGGCGGTAATTACTAAAAATTCTCCAGGTTTCGGTGTTGTTCCACTGGACCCTGGGCCAGGCAGCGGGAGGACGTTCCCAGCGTTTCTGATACGGTCAAGGAGCGCTCAACCGCCAGACTCAGTGCACCAAGGCCGAGGTTTCATGGACATTTCTGAGATCAACAGGCGGCCCAGACCAACCAGCGGCCCAGGGAAGAAAGGGGGGGTGTGAATGCACCACCACAATCCACCCCGTGACTAAAGTCAATCCGTCTTGATCACAGAGCGGCGGTGTGGTGGCCTCTTCCTCTGTGCCTATAAAGAGATCAATGCCATATTCCAGTTGTAACTTGAGGAAATTTTTGGTTGGTATACTTAATATACTTAACTATTAAGGTTTTATTAAGTACAATTAAGCAATGTTATATATGCGAGGAGGTTTTGGTATTAGTGCCATTTGTTTAATTATTTTCCACACTTTAACACATAGAATAATGTTCAACAATAAGCATAGCACAACAGAAACTAATAAAATTGTCATGGGATGTAAAACCCAATTCAAAGTTCCTGTTGCTGTTGGTGACCATCCAAATAAAACATCCCACCAGTGATGTTCTCCATCCTTCTTCACCTTTTCTAGGACATGATGTATCCTCTCTGCATCATGATGGAACGTAATCAGAGTTCTTTGTCCGCTGTTTCGAATCCGGTTTAGCAATTGACTCAGGTCATCATCTTGTAACAGTTTTCGTACTAACGTAAGATCCATTCCAATGGGGGTAGGCAGTAGATCTTGATAAGATGCATGGCTTGACTGTAGCAACTGATGGGTTGTAACAGGAGCTGAATAGTTGAAGTCGCATCCCACAATCTTAGTAAAATTACAAACACAGATATTTGAGCGGTTAGATGTTTCCACAGTGATGTTGTCTGTAAATATAGAATCACAAAGAGTTCTCATGCAAACACACCCATTTCCAACATATATAAGTACAGTTTCGGGGGTTTCATCAGGATGTATTTCAAAACGACAAACATTTTGTTCAGTGTCAAGACCGTCAAATGTCTTGAGTTTTGATGGTATTGCTTTCACAAATAAATCCCTGTTGTTCTCGCACAACACATGCATCAACATCAATAGTTTGCCATTTATTCCCATTTTTTTGGGCCCATACTCTATGTTCTAAGGGTAGAGGACCCTTCCATTGTGATTCAATCCCAGCGCAATGATTGGGTATATGATATATACCGAAGCACTGCGTATTGTCGAAACAAAAGCTGTGACTTTGCTGTCAGTGGAGTCGTAAGTAAAATTGACTAGATGCCACCAAGATTGAAATTCTTTTTCAAATTTAGTTGCATTATCCCAAACTACCTTTCGGATTTCAGCAGGCAAGGTGCCCTCATCACCTTCCCTTATAATAGCTGCCACGGTAGACTGTATCCATAATTGAGCCTGGATGCAGCTAAGAGCTAGAGAAATATTATTTTGAATTCTGCCAAATGCGTTTGTGATTAGTCGGTGGTCCTTTTCATTAATTCTTTCCCATGTAGGCAATATATTAGCCAAAAGCCACTAGCTCGTTCCTAATGCTGTCAAAGAAGATCGTAATGGGTGTTCTAATTTAAGTAAATCACTTGTTGCCGAATTTATTTTGTTTGCTAAAGCTTCAGCATCCATGCTGTTCAATATTCCTAGTCCCGTTCCCAGGATGCCAGTCACATCTCTCCTCGATCGTTTTGGAGAGGTGAGGGTTCGCCCATGCACCCACGCTAACCACCCTGTAAAAGACGTATTCAGGAATGGTGAGCAAGCAGATTTAATTGTAGAGATATCAACTTGATAGCTCCACTCGTTTGAGAGACCACGATGGATTACATAGCACCTGCTGTTGTCCTATGTTCTTGATTATGTAGGGACCAATGCTATAAACGTGAGGAGACGGTTTGATAGGAGGCTGAGTTGGTGAATGTGGTTGTGCGGTATCAATCCTGAATTGAAAACCTAAGCTGGAATGAGAGTCAGGGTTTGTCCAAAGACACATTACGAGTACTGAATGGGATATAGTAAAAGTATACCAGCGTTCGTGTTTAAAAGGACAGGTATGTATGTTGTCTTTTCCTCCAAGGTTGTTTACAACAATGTGTAAGGTTGCTGTCATACATTTAGTATGACTTTCAATTCAGCATCCTATCGAAATGGTGTCTCCTTTGGTTCCCTTTAAGGATGGAATTCGTTGATTTTCATTTTCGTCTTTAATAATCCATTCCTGCCTATGAAAGGTGATGTTATTGTGTAGTGCTGTTGCAGACAGATTTAAATTAGATGTAGGTATGTTAAAAAGTATGTATGCATCAACCCACGGTCACCCCGTCGTACACAAATTCCAAATTTTTCGTTCACTAATCATAAAATCAAACAATAGTTCTACACCACGATTACTCCAAAAGCAAAATGCGAGTACAGGTTGTGTAAAAGTGAAATTGTACCAACAATCTGGTTCTGGTGTCTTACAGCAAGAGTTCTCATTGGTTTTAGGTTTAGAGAAATTGGTGTAGTATATTTTAATTTTAGTGGATTTTCTGTGGGTAGATCCATTGATGACACGGCACCCTGTTTTTATTTCTTCCCCTGGTGTGGCTTGAAGTGATAGAATTTGATGAATGTTATTGTTATTGTGAGATATCTTAATTTCCTTCTGGTGCAGTGTCTCCCATCTCCATTCACCTTTTGGATATGCCTCGTTCCCACGTATAACTAAAAGAGCAGGGTTCAGGTTTGTCTCGTCTGTTGGTAGGGGTCCCAGACTTCCAGTGGAATTTAGTAGTGCGTGGTCCCAGGGATCTTGTGTCTGAACTAAAAGGATTATACTTATCTCGACTAAAAGGAAAAATAACGTCGGGTTGGGGAGATGCTGCTGCTGCCGCCATCGGTATAGGTTCACCTTCTCCTGTTAAAAAAAAAAGAAGGAAGACGTTTCGGTGGGGAAGGCCGAAGGGGTTACCCCTTTTAGAAAGAAGGAAAAATCCATCTGGTACTGATTCTGTGTTTTGCACCACTGCTATCAGTAGCTTCCCAAGCCAGCGGGCCACGGGGTTTAGTTAGAGTCATCGGCACGGTTCCAATTTGTGGTAAATTTACCACAAGGGGTTGTCCTGGCTGTAATGTTAGCGGACATTTTCTTTCATCAGTAGGGGGGTATTAGATTTAGCTTTTACAAAGAATGCTCAGCTCACAGGGCTTCCAGTGGGTCCATATCGATTGTTTAATTGATGGAGCACTTCGGAAAGTCGTGTATCCCACCCGACTTCGTGTGGCTTAAGGCTCTGTTTTAATAATCCATTAGCTCGTTCTATCATCCCATTCGATTGGGGGTAGCAGGGGGTGTGGAATACCCATCGAATTTCTTCCTGTTTTGCCCATTCTTCCCTATTCGTGAAATGTGAGCCGTTATCACTTTGGATAGCATCAGGAGTCGGTAGACTAGAGAACCAAGAAGATAGTCCTCGTGCTGTGTTTCTCCCATCAGCTTTTCGGCATTTAGTTGCCATAAGCAAGCCGGAGACCACTTCTACCCCCGTGAGGATATATCGATATCCTGCAGAAGATTTTAGTGGCCCAATGTAATCCATTTGCCATGTGGACCACAGAGTCTTTCCCTGACTGATAGGTAAGGGGGGTGCTTTACCAGGGTGATTAGTTTGTAGTTTTAATCTACATTGAGGACATTCTGTAAGAGTAATTTCACCGGTTTTCCTGTCTAGGGGCCAACCCTTACTTTGTGCAGCAAAATAAAGTGCTTCTTTACCTGTATGACCTGATTTTTGATGTAGCCATTCTCCCAATCGATACCATTCAGAATTTAAGGAATTTCCTATTTTTATTTTTCTAATTTTTGCCAATTTATCTACCTTTTGATTCCAATTTGTGGCTGGTTTATTATTTTTGGCATGAGCTTTCACCCATCCCATCTTGAATGGAGTGTTTCTGGCTATTTTAAGTAATAGTTGCCAATCTCGAGATCTCCAAACTGGAGATCTATTTACTTCCCAGTTCAGGACTTCCCACTGACAAAGCCACTGTGTGTGGGCACCTGCCCACACGGCATAGGAGTCGACATAGATAACTTTGGCTCCGTTTTGTGTTGCTAGAACAACTGCCCTTAGTTCTCCTACCTGTGCACTACCTTCGCCTCCTTCTATGATTTGTTTGCCAGTGTTGATGTTCAATGCAGCAGCCTTGTATTGCCATCTGCCATTTATTCTCCTTGCTGAGGCATCGGTAAACCAAGTATCTTCTGACGGTGTTCCCTCGGTAAAGAGAGGTGCATTTAAAATAGGTGAGGGTTTAAAAGCTTGTTGTAATGCTAATGGGTCTGCATTTACAGGCATCTGTAATTTAGAGAGTTTAGTGTGCCCTTCAGTTAATCTCATTTCTTCTGCAATTCCTGTCAAATAAGCATACCATTTCCTAATTGTGGGCTTTTGTGCAATTCCTTCGGGGGGGGCAGTCCCCTTCAGAACTGCTTCTAGAAAATTAAATGGACCTCTGGTTTGTACAGGTTGTTCCTGGTGTATTGTCTCAGCTTGTTTCACTGCTCGGACTAAAGTCCCTTTTCCCACTCGGAATATCTCTGTTCTGTCTCTTTAAGTACAGTCAAACTGAACATCAAAGGTCTTTTTGGTCCGTCAGGGCCAGTTTGGAACAGGTTACAATAAGTACCGTGTTCAGCAAAGCCCCATTCTGCTATAATAGGGTTGTGGGGGTGCACTGGTCCCAATGATTGATATGCTTTTAATTCCTGAATTAGAGTTTTGACTGCCTCTTCATGTTCTGAATTCCATTCCCATGGTTTTCCTTTTCATAAAAGTGAATATAGTGGGCGAGCAATAATAGAAAATCCAGGTACATGTTTCCTCCAACATCCTAAAGTACCCATAAGCTGTTGTAATCCTTTCTCAGATTGGGGCACCTGCCATTGTTCTGTTTTACTTCGGGTGTCTGGTGGAATTGTTGCACTACCTGCAATCCACCAAGGACCTAAAAATTTTACCTCTGTACTTGGTCCCTGACATTTCTCAGGGGGGATTTCAATTTCTGCTTTATGTAGCGCTTGCCGCACTGCAGTTGCTGCTTCCCCCACCTCTTCAGAGGAATCTCCTCCAATTAGGATATCATCTATGTATTGGTACAGTTTCACATTCTGGGGAAGCGAGGCGGTTTGTAAAAGCTCAGCAAGCGCAGCGTGAGCGATTGTGGGTGAATGTTTATACCCCTGAGGGAGTCTGTTAAAGGTGTATTGTATGCCATCCCAGGTAAAAGCAAACTTCTCTTTATCTTTTTCCTGTAAAGGGACCATAAAGAACATACCCTTTACATCTAACGCTGCCATCCATGGGTGTGCGGCTGCTTGTAATGCGGCTGTTAAAGTTGCAATATTGGGTACTGCAGCCGTTAGCGGAGCTGTGTTGGCATTTAAGCGCCGATAATCAATTGTTAATCGCCACCTCCCGTCTGCTTTTCGCACTGGCCAAGCTGGTGAATTATATGGGGAGTGGGTTCTGGAAAGAATATGCCATTTTTCCAGATCTGCTATGACTTCAGAGATTCCAGCTCGTGCCGCAGCAGAAATTGGATACTGCAAGACATTGGTGATTTTTGAATCAGGGAGTGCAGGAGCTGCACGGACTACGCGCACTGTCATTTCCCGATTTTTATCAGGGTTTGGGTCGACATTTGAACCGAAGGACCACACGCTGCCGTCCGGCAGACACCAGGTTCGACCGTTCAAAACATCGAAACCTAAAATATTTTCATTGTGATCTTTAATTGCAAAGCGAGCAGATGATACACGCTTCTCACCCGGGAGCCATAAATTAACTTTTGCAGTTGGCACATAACACTTGCTCCGTTCACTCCAGTGATTTTAACTCTTTGCCGTCCAGGTCGTACACCCAGCTTCTCGGCATCTTGCTGTGTTAATATTGAGATTTGTGCTCCCATATCTATTAAAAATTTTACTAATTGTTGTCAAGGACCAACTGGAATTAAAATATATTTTGCTTTAATGATGGGTCTAGCCTCATATTCAGAGGAATCTGAGGGGAACAAGGGGTCATCATTGCCCTCATCACAGTCATCAGGATCACCACAAATATCACCATCCCATTCCTCAGGGGACACAATTAATTTCCTAATCTGTACAATGCCAGGGGGATTGGGAGCCCGCATAAGCATCATCTCGATCTTTTCTTCCAACTTGTGTGATTTCTCCTTTTCTTCCTGTAACTGTTTTTGCAGCTGCTCGATTTTCAAGGACAGCATTAATTCAGCTTCCTTTCTGCCTTCTATTTCTTCTTTCAGGTCCTGCTCCCTTCTATTGTTATTCTTTCTGTATTGATAAGCAGCTTCCAAACAGGTGCCTAACATTTTGCAAATAATTCCTTTTCCATTTTTTATACAGCCCCTAGCTACTTCTAGTTGTTTTTCCACAGCTTCCCAATCATGCCAATTATTACGAGCCTATTCTTCTGAGAATATAAGACTTGGATTTATTCCATGTTTTTGTAAGTAATCAGTGATGCTACTTGCCATCCTGCCGACTACGCCGATTTGTCGCGAATGAGTGGTTTAGAGGCCGCTTAAAGAATCACCGTCAAAGAAATTAGCAGAAAGTGATTTTAATAGAGATTTATAAAGGTGCGACCTAATAGAATTCGATGGCAAGGTTCACCCTATTACTTATTACATGGGTGAAACATATAAAGGAAAATCATCTAAGGGTTTGTATTTCAGGGACTATATGTGTTTGGCAGCAGTCTAGGTTTCATTCACAATTTAGCAACGCTTAATTATCAACTAATCATTAACAAACTTTAGTAACGCTTAATCATTAACTAATTCAATATTTGCAAAGTGAGTTAGTGAGTCTACTACAATCACAACTTAATTACAGATTATGCTTACTATCAGTTCACACACACAGAGAAACATATATATATATATATAAAAATATACAGAAGGTACCTGTTAGAAGTTCCCCTCGATGTCAGTGAAGAAATATTCACGTCGAATGTCTAGGCGTTCCCTCTCCACGGGCGAAGGGTTGAGCTTCGAAAGGGACTCACCCAGGACCCAGTGGTCCTCCGAATATCGCAGACTCGAGAGGTCGCGAGCTCTGAGAGGCTCCCACCAGCGGGAGATGCTGGGTGCAGCCGCTGCGGTCCAGGAGAGCTCCAAGGGCCTCACTTAGGACCACCCTTTATAGGTTCGCGAGATGGTTGGCTTTAGTCCTCCGTACATTTCCATCCTGGCCGCAGCCCCAGGCGGTAATTACTAAAAATTCTCCAGGTTTCGGTGTTGTTCCACTGGACCCTGGGCCAGGCAGCGGGAGGACGTTCCCAGCGTTTCTGATACGGTCAAGGAGCGCTCAACCGCCAGACTCAGTGCACCAAGGCCGAGGTTTCATGGACATTTCTGTCCAGCGGCCCAGGGAAGAAAGGGGGGGTGTGAACGCACCACCACAGGGCAGAACCATTTTTACTGCACAACCAACCACGGCTGGATTGGACGCCAGCATCACCCGACGCAGACAGCCTGCATCCTGCCACAGCCCAGATCGTTAAACTCCAAACACAACTTGACGTTCCTTTGGACTTCACCGATTTTTCCCCAGGGCATAGCCCCCCCCAGTCCCACTCCCCAGCGCACACAGCCCCCCCCCAGCACCACTGCCCGCCCCCCCCCGAGGCACACAGCCCCCCCCAGCCCCACTCCACTGCCCCCCCGGGGCACACAGCCCCCCCCAGCCGCACTCCCCGACCCCCCCGGGGCTCACAGCCCCCCCAGCCCCACTCCCCGGCCCCCCCGGGGCACGCAGCCCCGCTCCCCGGCCCCCCCGGGGCACGCAGCCCCGCTCCCCGGCCCCCCCGGGGCACGCAGCCCCGCTCCCCGGCCCCCCCGGGGCACGCAGCCCCCCCGGGGCCCCCCCGGGGCACGCAGCCCCCCCGGGGCCCCCCCGGGGCACGCAGCCCCCCCGGGGCCCCCCCGGGGCACGCAGCCCCCCCGGGGCCCCCCCGGGGCACGCAGCCCCCCCGGGGCCCCCCCGGGGCACGCAGCCCCCCCGGGGCCCCGCTCCCCGGCCCCCCCGGGGCACGCAGCCCCGCTCCCCGGCCCGGATCCCCGGCCCCGCCGGGGCACACAGCCCCCCCGCAGCCCCGCTCCCCGACCCCCCCCGGGCACGCAGCCCCCCCCCCAGCCCCACTCCCTGCACACCCCGGGGCACGCAGCCCCCCCCCCAGCCCCGCTCCCCGGCCCCCCCGGGGCACGCAGCCCCCCCCCCAGCCCCGCTCCTCGGCCCCGCCGGGGCACGCAGCCCCCCCCCTCCCAGCTCCGCTCCCCGGCCCCGCCGGGGCACGCAGCCCCCCCCCCCAGCCCCGCTCCCCGGCCCCGCCGGGGCACGCAGCACCCCCCCAGCCCCGTTCCCCGGCCCCGCCGGGGCACGCAGCCCCCCCCCAGCCCCGCTCCCCGGCCCCTCCCGGGGGTCCGCGGCTCCCCCAGCCCCACTCCCCAGAGGCTCACAGCCCCTCCCCGGCCGGGAGCCCCCCAGTCCCGCGGCCCCTCAGACTCACGCTGCTCCGACCCCGCCGCCGCCGCCGCGTGGTACAAGCTCCGCCGCGCGCCCCGTTGAAACATCCTCCGCAGCCAATCAGCGCGCGGCTCCACGGGGCTGCCCGCGCGGGGCACGCCGGGAGTTGTAGTCCCCGCCACGGCGGTGCGCATGCGCACGGCGCCTCGTGCAGCGGAGGTGCCTGTGCAGGGACCCCCGTGCAACGGTGGTGATTGTGCAGGGACCCTGGTGCAGCTGAGGGTCGGTGTGTGCAGACCCCCGTGCAACGGGGGGGGCAGTGCACGAGGACCCTTGTGCAATTAGTTGACGTGCAGGGACCGCCGTGCAATGGGGTCAGTGCATAGGGACCCCCGTGCAATGGTCGCGATTGTGCAGGGACCCTCATGCAACGGCGCGCGGGGGCACGGGGACCCCTGCGCGATGGTGGTGGTCGTGCAGGATCCGGGCTGCAGTACCGCGCTTTGGTCGCCGGGTGGCAGCAGCGAGCGCGGCAAAGCGCCGCCACTGCGCATGCGCGGATCCCCACCGGCAGTACCCAGTTTTGGTCACCGGGTGGCAGCAGCGAGCACCCCAAAGCGCCACCACCGCGCATGCGCGGCTCCCGGGCTGCAGTACCGCATTCTGGTCGGCAGGTGGCAGCAGCGAGAGCCCCACAGCGCCGCCACTGCGCATGCGCGGATCCCGGGCTGCAGTACCGGATTCTGGTCGGCAGGTGGCAGCAGCGAGCAGCCCAAAGCGCGGCCACCGCGCATGCGCGGCTCCCGGGCTGCAGTACCGAATTTTGATCGCCGGGTGGCAGCAGAGAGCGCCCCAATGCACCGCTACTGCGCATGCGCGGCTCCCAGGCTGCAGTACCGGATTCTGGTCAGCAGGGGGCACCAGCGAGCGCTCCACAGCGCCACCACCGCGCATGCGCGGCTCCCGGGCTGCAGTACCGCATTCTGGTCAGCAGGGGGCAGCAGCGAGCGCCCCACAGCGCCGCCACCGCGCATGCGCGGCTCCCGGGCTGCAGTACCGGATTCTGGTCAGCAGGTGGCAGCAGAGAGCGCCCCACAGCGCCGCCACCGCGCATGCGCGGCTCCCGGGCTGCAGTACCGGATTCTGGTCAGCAGGTGGCAGCAGAGAGCGCCCCACAGCGCCGCCACCGCGCATGCGCGGCTCCCAGGCTGCAGTACCGCATTCTGGTCAGCAGGGGGCAGCAGCGAGCGCTCCACAGCGCCACCAGCGCGCATGCGCGGCTCCCGGGCTGCAGTACCGAATTTTGGTCAGCAGGGGGCAGCAGCGAGAGCCCCACAGCGCCGCCACTGCGCATGCGCGGATCCCGGGCTGCAGTACCGGATTCTGGTCGGCAGGTGGCAGCAGCGAGAGCCCCACAGCGCCGCCACTGCGCATGCGCGGATCCCGGGCTGCAGTACCGGATTCTGGTCGGCAGGTGGCAGCAGCGAGCAGCCCAAAGCGCGGCCACTGCGCATGCGCCCCTCCCCACCTGCAGTACCCAGTTTTGGTCACCGGGTGGCAGCAGCGAGCACCCCAAGTCGCTGCCACTGCGCATGCGCGGCTCCCGGGCTGCAGCACCCCACTCCGGTCGGCAGGGGGCGCACCCCTGGGTGCTATGGGGGGTCCAAGGGCGCTACGGGAGTCCCTGGGGTGCTGCGGGGGTCCCAGGGTTGCTGCGGGGGTCCCAGGGTGCTATGGGTGTCCTGGGGATGCTATGGGGTCCTCAGGGTCACTATGGGTGTCTAAGAGGTGCTTCGGGGTCCTAAGGGTGCTGCGGGCATCCCGGGGTGCGACGGGTCTCCCGCTCGGCGCCCGAGCTGCAGTACCCAGCTTTGGTCACCGGGTGGCAGCAGCGAGTGCGGCAGAGAGCGCAGCGGGGGCGCCACCGCGCATGCGCGGCTCCCGGGCTGCAGTACCGAATTTTGATCGCCGGGTGGCAGCAGCGAGCGCCCAATGCACCGCTACTGCGCATGCGCGGCTCCCGGGCTGCAGCACCGAATTCTGGTCAGCAGGGGGCACCAGCGAGCGCTCCACAGCGCCACCACCGCGCATGCGCGGCTCCCAGGCTGCAGTACCGGATTCTGGTCAGCAGGGGGCAGCAGCGAGCGCCCCAGAGCACCGCCACCGCGCATGCGCGGCTCCCGGGCTGCAGTACCGCATTCTGGTCAGCAGGTGGCAGTAGCGAGCGCCCCACAGCGCCGCCAGTGCGCATGCGCGGCTCCCAGGCTGCAGTACCGAATTTTGGTCGCATGGTGGCAGCAGCGAGCACCCCAAAGCACAACCACTGCGCATGCGCGGCTCCCGGGCTGCAGTACCGAATTTTCGTCGCCTGGTGGCAGCAGCGAGCACCCCAAAGCACAACCACTGCGCATGCGCGGCTCCCGGGCTGCAGTACCGGATTCTGGTCGGCAGGGTGCAGTAGCGAGCGCCCCAATGCACCGCTACTGCGCTTGCGCGGCTCCCAGCCTGCAGTACCGCATTTCAGTCGCCGGGTGGCAGCAGCGAGGCAGCAGCCAGTGCCGCCACTGCGCATGCGCGGCTCCCGGGCTGCAGCACCCCACTCCGGTCGGCAGGGGGCGCACCCCTGGGTGCTATGGGGGGGTCCAAGGGCGCTACGGGAGTCCCTGGGGTGCTGCGGGGGGTCCCAGGGGTGCTGCGGAGGTCCCAGGGTGCTATGGGTGTCCTGGGGGTGCTGCGGGGGTCCCAGGGTCACTATGGGTGTCTAAGAGGTGCTCGGGGTCCTAAGGGTGCTGCGGGCATCCCGGGGTGTGACGGGTGCCCCGCTCGGCGCCCGGGCTGCAGTACCCAGCTTTGGTCACCGGGTGGCAGCAGCGAGTGCGGCAGAGAGCGCAGCGGGGGCGCCACTGCGCATGCGCGGCTCCCGGGCTGCAGCACCGAATTTTGATCGCCGGGTGGCAGCAGCGAGCGCCCCACAGCGCCGCCACCGCGCATGCGCGGCTCCCAGGCTGCAGTACCGAATTCTGATCGCTCGGTGGCAGCAGCGAGCACCCCACAGCGCCGCCACTGCGCATGCGCGGCTCCCGGGCTGCAGTACCGAATTTTGGTCGCCTGGTGGCAGCAGCGAGCACCCCACAGCGCCGCCAGTGCGCATGCGCGGCTCCCGGGCTGCATTACCGGATTCTGGTCAGCAGGGGGCAGCAGCGAGCACCCCACAGCGCCGTCAGTGCGCATGCGCAGCTCCCCACATGCAGTACCACATTCTGGTCGCCCGGTGGCAGCAGCGAGCGCCCCAAAGCGCCGCCACTGCGCATGCGCGGCTCCCGGGCTGCAGTACCCCACTCCGGTCGGCAGGGGGCGCACCCCTGGGTGCTATGGGGGGTCCAAGGGCGCTACGGGAGTCCCTGGGGTGCTGCGGGGGTCCCAGGGGTGCTGCGGGGGTCCCGGGGGTGCTATGGGCTCCTCAGGGTCACTATGGGTGTCTAAGAGGTGCTTCGGGGTCCTAAGGGTGCTGCGGGCATCCCGGGGTGCGACCGGTCTCCCGCTCGGCGCCCGAGCTGCAGTACCCAGGTTTGGTCACCGGGTGGCAGCAGCGAGTGCGGCAGAGAGCGCGGGGGGGCGCCACTGCGCATGCGCGGCTCCCGGGCTGCAGCACCGCCCTCTGGCCAGCAGGGGGCAGCAGCGAGCGCAGCGGGGGGCGCCGCGCCCGTCCGCGGCACGCGGGGGGGTGCGTGGGGGGACACGCGTGGGCATGAGGGACCCCGGGGGTCCCCGGGGCAACCCGCAGCAGGTAATGCACCTGGGGTGACCCGCTCCGGACAGCCCGGCTGGGGTGAAGAGCGACGACCTTCGAACTGCTGGCGTTTCACCCCAAATTTCCTCCAAATTGGGGTTTTTGTTGCTTTTCCGTAATACAAAAATGGGGGGGTTGTTTGCTTTTCCAAAATATTCCATTTTGGGGGTTTTCGGCGCTTTTCCACAACACAAACATGCGTTTCTTTGCATTTTAAAAGCCTTATCTATCATAGACTTTTACCCTTACATATCTGTAACACACACACATATATATTCAGGGAATTTACTTATGTTTTACATATATTATTTATGTAAAACTTTTACTTATTTACTTTTTACTTATGTAAAAAAACCATTTACTTATGTTTTACATACATTACCTATTTCCACTTACATTTAGACTTACACCTATTTAGACTTATTATATAATACCTATTTAGACGATATATCTGTTCAGATCTATATATTTTGACACAAAGAGTTCTCTATTTACACTTATATATATCTACACATACATCTTTATAGACTCAGGTATCTACACTTACATATAGTTACACACATATCTTTATAGACTTAGATATTTACGCTTATATCTGCTTAGACTTCGATATCTATTTACACTTATGAATAATCTCTTAGATTACATATATCTATTTACTTACTATGTAACACAGCTCTACCTGTTCAGACCTTTTTCTATTTTAAACGCCTTCATATATAAAACATATCTTTTTTTGCATTTTAAGTCCTTTATTTTTTAATTTATAGATACACAAGTTATTTTTGTATTTTTAAAGCCCATATATCTCTACTTTGAATTTCTTTTACATTCTAAAATCTTTTCTATAATATAGTGGACAGAGGTTTTTATTTTTAAATCCTTTTAAATACATATAAATGAACGTTATTTTTCAATATATATAAAAATAAGAGATTTTTCTCTATTTCAATGCCTCACACCCATATTTTTAATATTTTTTAAACCCCCCCCAATGAATTTTCAGGAATTTTTGGGCTGTGAGCCCCCTTTTTGGGGGGGAATCCCCATGACCCCCCATCCTCCACTCACCTGCCCCTCCACTGCATCATCACCTCCCCAGTGACATTGGGGTGCCTCAAATGACATCATCACACCCCCAGCCCCCCCCTTTTTATTCACCCCCCCCAAAAAGGCACAAAGCAAGGGAAACAGCCCCAGCCGGCAGCTCCTTACTTTAATGATGCCGTTTACACACGCCCCCCCGCCAAGAGGGGGGCTAACGGGCTCACTGGCACGATTTTGGACACAAAACGGACACGGGTGGGCCGGCATCGCATCGGCGCTTACGGACGCGCCACAACAGCTCCAGCCCTCGCGCTGCTGCGGCGCATCTCGCCGGCTGGGTCGATGAAGCTGAAAGCGAAGTGTAAAACTCTACAGAGTAAAACGAAAGGAAAAAAAAGGAACAAATCCCAGTAATTCATTTTTCGCTAAAAATACCTGTATTATAGAAGTATTTGACTTTCCTTTGGCATTAATTTAACCTGCGTAGCTGTGAATTGAGACCATCAAATTACCCATCTCCAAAATACACAGCTATAAGGCGACCAGGGGTTTTTTGTGCGTTGCATCATCAGGAGGGACGCCGGGCCAGCTGCGCCGAGAGATGCTACCAAACTGCAGGGAAAGGCGCCGCTGAAAGCGAGACAGAAGTAAAGGACTTGGAGCACCCTGCCAAAAGATTGGGGAAAAAACCCGTACCTTCAGTTGCCTCTCTTTTTAAACATTTAGAACAAATAGCTAACGGCTTAATTCACCTAATAAATTGTATGCTACAGCTATTTGGTTACAGCTTAAACAACGCAAGTCAGTTTGGAAATTACATCATTTTACCTTTTCTTTTTTAAAGTTTCATTTATGACAGAAAAATCAGTGCGACAGGAGATCCCCCATAGGGTTTTACTTTCAAAAAAAAAAGAAGTCAGATCCCCAGTGCTGCAATACGTAAGGCTACCAAAAAGGACTGGCAGAGTCGCTCGTGCTTTTGGCTGTCCTGCCGCAGGCAGAGGACACGTTTTTGTGGTATCTCGACTGTTGCACCCCAGAACCAAAGACCAGCGATGCGTCGACTCCTGGGAGACGCGCTGCGCCTGGGTCTTGGGAAGGGAATTGACTGGTTTGGGTTTTTTTTAATTTAAGAGAGTGACAAGTCTTGCTGCTGATGACCTCTACTGCAAGTACATCATCTCTGAAGAGCCGCTCTGATGGGAAGGACATAAAATGCAGCTTCTTTGAGAAAGACTTCCATCTGGAAAGTCTCTTTCCAACTGAAGTCAAGACTGACGCACTGTGGTTCAGGAAAAAGGACGTTGTTGAAGCAGTAACTCATCAAAACCACGCCGGGACTCACTGTCACTGGTTACGAGGCTGCTAACGCTTCTCGGGAAAGCCTGGAAAACACGCGGAAGCGACGCCGATTTGTCCCGTTTTGTCCCTGTCTCTTCCTGGACCGTGACTGCTTTAGCACAGACGCTACTACCTCAGTCAGGTTTTCGAGCACTATTGCAAGGTGCAATAAAAACTTATTGACTGAAAAAGCATAAAGGTTTTACCACGAAAACAAAGTCTGTTTCTTCTGAACATCCGAACTCTTACAAACAGTTCCTTTCCTCCTGTAGTACAAAGTTATTTTCACAGTACCCTCTAACAGTAAGCGCACAGAAACAGAAGATTGTGCTTTCAGGGAGAGGAAATAAACAGAGGGAAGCGAGCTTTGCATAGGTGTAACGCGCTCCAGAACATTTTATTGTTAGTATTTGCGTTAGCATATTTCCTAGAAAAACTATAGAAGGAGAGTTGGCACATTCTTGACGTTAACTCTGAAGTCCAGACTACAAGCGCCTTAGGAAAAACGCGGACACCATCGCAGAGGTACCTTGTCCTTGCAGACCGCTACGGATCCTTTCCATCCGCCTCGTACTTTCAGGGCAGAAGAAAGGGCGACCGCGGCGGGATGGTGGCCGTTGACATTGCGCTGAGAGAGGGGAAAAAAAAACTTTAGAATAAAGCGGGGTAGGAATCTAAAGCTTCCTTTTTTGTGAGGGTTTGTGAAGACTACAGCTGAGTGGAGGAAAAAGTGTTTTGCATCATCTTTGCACCGTTGTTGATACAGGCCACGAGAGCTTCCGCATGTTTTAGACAGCCGTGCCTTTTTCTGACTCACTGGCAGCTTTAGTTTCGCTAGAACTTTCCTAGAGACGCGCAGGTGACGGGCACAGATACCGACATGCATTTTCTCAGGCCTACGTATAGCCACGATCCCCCCACCCCGTACGTCCCAAGTCGAGTATTTTCGTTAAAGAGCACAGCAACCCCTCCGTCCTCGCGAACTCCTTGCAAAACAGGAATGATTTTTCCCAGGCAGTTTCTCCAAAAGGTCAAGAGTTTTTAAAACCGCAGCTGTGCCACCAAACCTGCTCGGGGTCCCTCCCCGCCTTTTGGCCCTTGGACTGACCAGGCGCACGCTCTGTCCCCCCCTCCGGCAGCACAAACGCCCAACGCGCTCGGACCCCGAGCGCAACCCTCCCCCGTTTCGACAGGGAGCCCCCGAGCACCCCGCGAGCGCAGCTGCACGCGCGAGATCCCTTTCACCTGCGCTGATCTCGGCGAACGCAGTTTCTGGAGCTTTAAACCGAAAACCGTATCTCGACACTTGGCCGCAGCAGAAGGGATCCCTAAGCAGAACTCCACAAAAACGCAGTGACACAAACTGCAAACCCCCAGCAGCGACAGCTTCGGAAATATTTAGACCAGGAACAAGGGAGAAAAATAAAACAGCTTCATCGCGTGCAGAGGAAGCAGCGGACAGAAAAGGGTCGGCACGCGTAGCCCAGACAGAAAACGGGCGTTTTCCGTCCGTTCCTAAACCCTTGTTAGGTCTGAACATCGCAGCACCGTCGAGCGTGGGGAACCACAGCCCCGCCACCGGGCACTAGGTAGCAGAAACAGAGGGACGTCTTTTGCCACACACAAGGCTGAATTTCCTGAAAGTTTACGTTTACCAAAACTAGCCGTTTGGAACGCATTGCCGACAACATTCGGCAATAAAACTCTGATGTGTTTGACGCACACAAATTTCTTGTTAACTTGCTGTTTGCTTCCTGTTGTTGCTGTTGTTCTTCCTTCAGAAATTCTACCTGCAGCCAAGTTATTCGCTACTGGTTCAAGCGTTTACCTTCCTGGTATTACCAGCGCATTTACACAGGCGAGGAACTAAATTGCTCTTCTAAAATTATCCAAATTAAAATTGCAGCCATGAAAGAGGAGTGAGAGAGAAGACAAGGAGAGGTCAGACAGCAAGAGAGCTCTGCAGGCTGCCAGCAGGCAACACTGCGCTCTTAAAAAAAAAAAAAGACCCAAAAAACCAAACAACAACAAAACAAAACCACGATCTTGTACCTCCTTTCCCTTTCGGAGCTCATCCCCGTCTCACATTGTCTGTCGGAACATGAAGCGCAGATGATCTGTATCCCGACGACATCCCGACGTGATGTTCAGAAACAGTCCGGATCTGTAAGGCTGGCCTCATCTTTGCGGTTTTAGTAATCGTAACTCAATTTTATTGACAGACGCATTTGTGAGGAAACCAATGGGTTTTTAAATGTAGCCTCTCCTTGGGGAAAAAAAAAAAATGTTTTAGAGATCGATTACGATTCAGAGCTCCCAACCATGACAGAGCAGCGGGAAATTAATGAAAGTGAAGACCAACAGCAGCAACATTAAGTGAAATTTGGCTTTAATTCTGACCATGTACTTAAGCGACTCTCCAAGTCTACACCTCAATCCTAAGAATGACTAGCCCTTTTTTGGAAGGACACGCTTTTTTACGTAGAAGTCCTAGGTTGAAGGCTCCACTGAGCAGAATGTGGATTGAGCCACAGGACAACATGCCATCAACACTCTAATAAAAAAAAAATTGAACAAAAATCAAGTTTAAACTTCAGTTTCCATCATGTTTCATTCATTACATTTCTACTGGCATCCAGGTGCTCAAAAATTAACAATACTGACACCACATATTACTACAAATTGAGTTATGCATATAAAAATAAAAGGCTATTTCCAACCTGCCCATAAAATCGGTATGAACAAACAGAAGAGAAACACTTGACCCTAAAGAAGGTCACAGGCAGCTCTTAATTTTTCGTAGATGAAAGCTCGTTCTTTTCCCTGAAAGGAAAACACTCATAACTACCCGGGGACCGATTCAGGAACGAGGCACGCTCTGTTCACGGCAATTGTTCATCAGCTTTTCTGCACCGGCACAAATTTGCCTTTTCCCTGGGTTTGACGCGGAGCACCTGCAGCGTCCTTGAACGCGCCAATGTTTCTCCCCGCCCCCCCGGCCCCACACGTGCCGTTACCTGAGCAGCAAGCGGCATCAGCCACGCAGGATTTTCTTCACGTGACGCAGAAGGTGACGCTGGGAAAAGAGGAGGCACAAAATGAACCTGTTTGTCACACCCAGCCAACGGTGAAAACCCAGGGAAGGATTCTGCCGTGCGGGGCCGGGCTGTGCACCCCGGGAGCTCCAGCCGGCCGGTTTCGCTCCCCTTTGCCGGGTACCGGGGAGACACCGCCGCCTCGTGCTGCCGCCTGCCCCCCGGGGAGAGCCGGGGGACCCCCACCTCACTTCAGCCCTCGGGAACGGGTCCGGGAGAGACCCTCCACGCAAAGAGAGCGGATCCACGCGTGGCGTGGATTTAATCCCCGAGGGAAGAGGCCGGGCTCCCCGCTGGCAGAAGGACAACTCGCCTCCCTGCCGCTCGGAGCGCCTTGCTGGGGACAGCCCTGCCTGCGCCTGGCTGCTCTTCAGCCGTGCTGGGAGTGCAGTCTGGCCGACGGATGCTCCGGCAAACAGACACTGCAGCGAATCGCAGCTCCTGCTCGTTACAGCTGCTGGTAATTTTGCCTCTGGCTAAGGCATGCCCCAGACAGCGGACACCCCGTCTCGTTCCAGCTCCCGCTTGCGATGGTTCTGGCTAATTGAAGCTCCAGCTCTGCACCGCTGATTTCAGCTCCTTCTCCTTACCAGCTCCAGCTGTTTGCAACAGCCTGGGCTTTTGGCAAGGTTGTAAACCAATCGCCGTCAAAACTCGACTATTAGGATTAAATATCGTAGTTGGACATTGTATAAACGTTAATTAGTTTGCATGATTAATTAGTTAATAACTATTCTAAGCAGCGTACAAAGAAGAGCTGGACTCCTGTGGGGTCTGAAAAGCACCCTCCCCCCAGAGACCACCTCAGGCGCCGAGTTTGAGAAGTCCCGAACTTCGGGGTGCGACAGGACCAGACCCCCACCTGCGGGGTGATGCCGGGGGGTGGGGGAGTGAGGCCGCCCCACAGCCCCGCGCCCCCAGGGCCCACACGCGGTTTCGGGGAGCGCTTGGGAACGGCGGAGGGCCCGGCCCCAGCGAGGAGCAGCCGAGAGCCGGGTGGGGCGGCCCCCGCTCGCCCCGGGCTCGGCCCCAAAGCCCCCCAGGAACCCCAGGCCAGCGCTGGGCCCGCGGCCGCTTCCGCCCCCGCCAGCCCCAGGGGGTCCGGGCCCGGGCCCGGGACCGCCCGCGGAGGCTCCGGCCGGGGAGCCCACACCCGAGACCCGCCGCGCCCTCAGACCCGTAACGCGCCCGGCCCCGCGGCCCCTCACCGGCTCCGCGGCCCGGACCGGAAGGAAACCGGGCCACCGGCCCCGCCGCCGCTCTTCTGCGCAGGCGCGCCGGCCCGGCTCCGCCCCGCCCGCTCCCGGCCCCGCCCCCGCGCAAACCCCGCCCCGCCCGCTCCCGGCCCCGCCCCCGCGCAAGCCCCGCCCCGCCCTCATTCAAGAGAGTGCTGGGGAGCCGGAGAGAGGAGCAGGGAGAGAGATCAGAGAAGGGAGAGGAGCGAGGAGCAGGGAGAGAGATCAGAGAAGGGAGAGGAGTGAGGAGCAGGGAGAGAGATCAGAGAAGGGAGAGGAGCGAGGAGCAGGGAGAGAGATCAGAGAAGGGAGAGGAGCGAGGAGCAGGGAGAGAGATCAGAGAAGGGAGAGGAGCGAGGAGCAGGGAGAGAGATCAGAGAAGGGAGAGGAGCCAGGAGCAGGGAGAGAGATCAGAGAAGGGAGAGGAGCGAGGAGCAGGGAGAGAGATCAGAGAAGGGAGAGGAGCCAGGAGCAGGGAGAGAGATCAGAGAAGGGAGAGGAGCCAGGAGCAGGGAGAGAGATCAGAGAAGGGAGAGGAGCGAGGAGCAGGGAGAGGAAGAAAGGTCGAAAGGAAAGGTCAGAGGCAGGGAAATCACGAAACACAGGGACGAGGAGCCTGCAGGGAGAGGGAGCAGGGAGACGGAGGGCGGGCGGGCGGGCGGGATGGAGAGGAGCGACGGGACAGAGGGACAGTGCGAGGGAACGAGGGGCGGGGAGCAGGACAGAGCCCCGCCCCTGCCGCCGGAGCCCCGCCCCTCCCGCCTGAGCCCCTCCCGCCGGAGCCCCGCCCCTGCTGCCAGAGCCCCGCCCCTGCCGCCGGAGCCCCGCCCCTCCCACCTGAGCCCCTCCCGCCGGAGCCCCCGCCCCTCCCGCCGGAGCCCCGCCCCGCCCGCCGGAGCCCCGCCCCTGCCGCCGGAGCCCCGCCCCCGGAGCGTTTGTAGCCAAAATCGCTTTAATTCGCCCCGCTACAGGAGTGGCCCCTGCCCCGCCGCGGGGGAGGGTTAATGCTGGCGGACGGGACCGGGGCTCCCCCCGACGCCGGGCCCCGCGGCGGGAGCGGTCCGCGGGGGGCCCCGCCCTTCCCGGGCGCCGGGGTCCCGTTTCCGGGCGGGGTCACGTGTCCTCCCGGGGCGGGGTCACCTGCCCCCTCCCGCCTGGCCCCGCCCCTCCCGGGGGCGGAGCCGAGGGGGCTCGGGGCGGTGTTTGTCCCCTTCCACCAGCGTCCGTGATTGGTCCATCTGGGCTGCCTGCAGCGGCCCCTGATTGGCCGGCGGACCCAGCGAAACAATTGGCCGGTGGAAGGGCTGCGGCGCGAGGGGATTGGCTGTGGCTTCCCAGCCGGATGACGCCATTGGGCAGAGGCAGGCAGGGTCCCGGTGGGCATCGGCCAATGGCAGGGTGAGGGCGGGGCCACCGGCGTATCCCATTGGCTGCCCGGCACCACCTTCAGCCTTCACCCCCAGCCCTTGTGCCCCATTGGCCGGCTCGGCGGAGTCCACCCTCTGATTGGCTGCGGTGGGGGTCCGGGGCGGGCTGAGGGAGGCCAGGGGGGACCCGGGAGAGGCCCGTCCTGGGGGGGGAGGGGAGGGCGGGGCGGTCAGGGCGGGCCCTGGGGGGCGCCCCCTCACCCCAGCCCCCCGGGACCCCCGGAGGGACCCCCAAACCCTGGGACCCTCTGTGGGACCCTCAGCCCCCCCCGGGACACCCCCAGCCCCGCGGGACCCCCAAACCTCCATGGGACCCCCCGAGGGACCCCCAGCCCCCCGGGACACCCTGAGCCCCGAGTAACCCCCAAACCTCCATGGGACCCCCCGAGGGACTCCCAGCCCCCTGGGACACCCTGAGCCCCGAGGGACTCCCCGAGGGACCCCCGGGGACACCCCGAGCCCCGAGGGCCCCCCAAACCTCCATGGGACCCCCCGAGGGACCCCCAAACCCTGAGACCCTCTATGGGACCCCCGGGACCCCCCAGGGACCCCTCAATACCCCCAGTGCCCCCCCAGACATCCCCAACCCTCCCAGGAACCTTCCCCAGGCTTCCCCAGAAATGCCCCCCCCCCCCAACACCCCGGGGACCTTCCCCTGACCTTGGGACCCCCCTTGACCCCCCCCCTTGAACCCCCCAAACCGCTGGAACCCCCAACCTCGCAGACCCCCCCTCACCGTTGGGTGCCGAGGTGGGGCCCTCGGGAGGCGGCGGGGGGCTGGGGGGCGCCGGGGGGGGGCGGGAGGCCTTTCCCCGGAGGATGTCGATGACCTGGGGGGAGGCCGGAGTCAGCACGGGCCCCCCCCCAAATCCCCCCATGCACCCCAAAACCCACTCCTGCTCCCCAATACCCCCCCTGCACCCCAAACCTCCCACTGCCCCCCACCGCAGCCCCCCGGCCCCCCACCTGCACCCCAAACCCCCATTGCCACCCACCCCAGCCCCCCCCGCACCCCAAACCCCTCCTTGCCCCCCACGGCACCCCCCCCCGCACCCCAAACCCCTCCTTGCCCCCCACGGCAGCCCCCCCACCCACACCCCAAACCCCCCATTCCCCCCCCCGGCCTCCCCCTGCACCCCAAGCCCCCCATTGCCCCCCACTCCTGCACCCCAACCCCCCCTGCCCCCCACGGCAGCCCCCCCGCCCGCACCCCAAACCCCCCACTGCGCCCCACCCCGGCCCCCCCCTGCCCCCCAAACCCCCGCTTGCCCCCCACGGCAGCCCCCCCCTGCCCCCCAAACCCCCCCTTGCCCCCACGGCAGCCCCCCCCTGCCCCCCAAACCCCCCCTTGCCCCCCACGGCAGCCCCCCCCGCACCCCAAACCCCCCCTTGCCCCCCACGGCAGCCCCCCCCGCACCCCAAACCCCCCCTTGCCCCCCACGGCAGCCCCCCCCGCACCCCAAACCCCCCCTTGCCCCCACGGCAGCCCCCCGCCCCACCTGCCGGCTGCTGGCCACGGCCAGGGGGGTGTCGTTGTGGTAGTTCTTGAGGGCGCAGTCGGCGCCGCTGCGCAGCAGCAGCCGCAGGACCCCCAGCAGCCCCCGCCCCGCCGCCGCGTGCAGCGCCGTGCACCCCGCGTACGACTGGGCGTTGACGCTGGCGCCCCGCTGCCGGACCCGCGTCAGCCCCCGTGCCGCGGACCCCCCGGGACCCCCGTTTGTCACAGACCCCCGCCGCAGCCCCAGGACCCCCATTTCTCACAGCCCCGGGCCCCCCGTTTCTCACAGCCCCAGGACCCCCCGTTTCTCACATCCCCAGGACCCCCCGTTTCTCACAGCCCCAGGCCCCCCCATTTCTCACAGCCCCAGGACCCCCATTTCTCACAGCCCCGGACCCCCCCATTTCTCACAGCCCCAGGACCCCCATTTCTCACATCCCCAGGACCCCCCTTTTCTCACAGCCCCGGGCCCCCCCATTTCTCACAGCCCAGGACCCCCCATTTCTCACAGACCCCTGCGGCCGCCCCGGGCCCCCCCATTTCTCACAGTCCCGGGCCCCTCTATTTCTCACAGATCCCCGCGGCATCCCCAGGCCCCCCCATTTCTCACAGCCCCCCACATCAGCCCCAGGGCCCCCCATTTTTTGCATCCCCAGGACCCCCATTTCTCATAGCCCCCCGCAGCCCCAACACCCCCAAATTCCAAGCCCCCCCAACCGCCCCACATCCCCCAAGCACGCCGAATGCCCCAAAGCCCCCCAGTCCCCCCCAGCCCCCCCAAGCCCCCCCAAAGCCCACCTGGATCAGCAGCTCGGCCATCTCCAGGCTGTTGCTCTCCACCGCGTGCAGCAGCGGCGAGCGGCCGCTCTTGATGTCCTGGGGGGGCCCAGGGGGGGTGAGGGGACGCCAAAACCCCCCTGGCACCCCCCACCCCCAGCCCCCTCCGGGCCCTGCCTCCCCCAGGGCCCCCCCAAACCCCCTGAAGCCCCCCAGACTCCTCCAGCCTCCCCACAGTCCAGACCCCCGCAGCCCCCGAGTGCCCCCCCAGGGCCCTCCAAAAGCCCTCTAAGCCCCCCAGGACCCCCCTGAGCCCCCCACCCCGTGGACCTCCCACCCCGTGGAGCTCCCCCTCCTCCCCCCCGGCCCCCCAGGGCCCCCCGAGCCCCACCACTGCGTCCACGTCGGCCCCGTGCTCCAGCAGCAGCAGGACGCTCTCGCGGGCACCCGAGCTGACGGCCACGTGCAGGGGGGTCAGGCCTGGGGGGGGCCGGGGTTCAGGGGGTCGCCGGCCCCCCTGAGCCCCCCTGCCCCCATGCAGGTTTGGGGCAGCACAGCCCCTTTTGTCAGCCCCGTCAGCCCCTGCTGCGGTGGCCCCCCCTTCTGTGCCCCCCCTTTCTGAGCCCCCCATTGTCCCCCCTTCCTGAGCCCCCTGCTGTGCCCCCCATTGGCCCCCCTTTCTGGGCCCCCCCACTGTCCCTCCTTCTGTGCCCCCCATTGCCCTCCCCATTTCGGTGCTCCCCATCAGCCCCCTCTTTCTGTGCCCCCCCATTTCCCCCCCATTTTTATGCCCCCCCTTTCTGTGCCCCCCCATTCCCCCCCCATTTCGGTGCCCCCCCCTTTGGTGCCCCCCCATTTCGGTGCACCCCCTTTATGTGCTCCCCCTTTTCAGTGCCCCCGCTTTCCCCCCCATTTTGCTACCCCCCCAATTTGGTGTCCCCCCTTTCTGTGCCCCCCCATTCCCCCCCATTTTGGTGTTCCCCTTTTGGTGCCCCCCCATTTCGGTGCCCCCCCATTTCGGTGCCCCCCCATTCCCCCCCATTTCGGTGCCCCCCCTTTACGTGTCCCCCCTTTTCGGTGCCCCCCCATCACCTCCTGTTCCTTTGCACTCCCCCTCCCGCGTGCCGCCCCCCCCTCGCTGCGTCCCCCTCCCCCCATCCCCAGGCCCCCGTTTTGGGGGAGCCCCGTGCCCGCAGCGGGGGGCTCACCCTCGTAGTTGCGGGCCTGCAGGTCGGGCCCCCCGCGGGGGCCGGGGCGCAGCAGCTCGCGCAGGCAGCGGGGGCTGCGGCTCTCGCAGGCCAGGTGGGCGGCCGTGCGCCCCAGCCGGTCCAGCGCCATCGGCGAGGCCCCGTGGGCCACCAGTAGCCGCACCAGCCCCGGCTGCCCCGTGATCACCGCCAGGTGCAGCGGCGTCTGCGCAGGCGGGTCAGGGCGCGCCCGGGCGTGCCCAGGGCGTGCCAGGGCGTGCCCGGGAGCGCGAGGGCGTGCGCCAGCCGCGCGAGGGGCGTGACGGGCGCGCGCGGGGCGCGCAGCGAGCACGGGGGACGCGGGGCACGTGCAAGGGTGCGGGGGGGTGCGGGGGGTTGCTGGGGGCGCGGCGGGGTGCAGGGGGCGCATCCCAAGCTACGCGGGGCGCGTGCACGGGGCATGCATGGCGTGCAAGGGGCGAGGGCGGGGCTTGCCACACCCAGCTCCCCCCAGCGTCCCCCCCCCAGCGTCCCCCCGTGTCCCCCCGGACCCCCACCTGCCGCAGGCGGTTGTAGACGTCCAGCTCCCGGCCCCCCTGCAGGAACAGCCCCACCAGGCGCCGGGCGGCCCCCAGGGCCCCCTGGGCCACGGCGATGTGCAGCGCCCTGCGGGGACACGGGGACACGGGTCACGGGGGCCTGGGGGGACACAGGGTCATGGGGGGACACGGGGTCACAGGGGGACACGGGGGGACACGGGGTCATGGGGGGACACGGGGACATGGTGATATGCAGCGCCCTGCGGGGACACGGGGACACGGGTCACGGGGGCCTGGGGGGACACAGGGTCATGGGGGGACACGGGGGGACACGGGGTCATGGGGGGACATGGGGACACGGCGATATGCAGCGCCCTGCGGGGACACGGGGACACGGGTCACGGGGGCATGGGGGGACACAGGGTCATGGGGGGACACGGGGTCACAGGGGGACACGGGGGGACACGGGGGGACACGGGGTCATGGGGGGACATGGGGACACGGCGATATGCAGCACCCTGCGGGGACACGGGGTCATGGGGGAACATGGGGAGGTGTGGGGGGACACGGGGACATGGGGGGACACAGGGACACAGTGACGTGCAGCGCCCTGCGGGGACACGGGGACACGGGTCACAGGGGGACATGGGGGGGCGTGGGGTGACACGGGGACATGGGGGCACACGGGGACACGGTGATGTGCAGCGCCCTGGGGAGACACGGGGACACAGGTCACAGGGGGACACGGGGGGGGACATGCGTCACAGGGGGACATGGGGTCACAGGGCGACATGGGGGGACACGAGTCACGGGGGTGCTTGGGGGGGACACGGGGGGGACCCGGGGTCACGGGGAGGCACGGGGCCACCGTGATGTGCAGCGCCCTGGGGGGACCCGGGGACACGGGTCACGGGAGGTCACGGGGGGGACATGGGGTCACGGGGGGGCCAGTGGGTCACACGGGGCGGTCACCGGGGGGCCACGAGCGGTTTGGGGGAGACGCAGGAAACGAGGGGACGCCGGGGAGGGGTCACAGGCCCCTGCGGGGGGAGGGGGAGGAGGAAGCCGCCCCTCCCCCCCGCGCTTCCAGTAAAGGGGCGTGGCCGGGGCGGTGACGTCAAGCGGCGGCGGGGCGGGGCCGGGGCAGCCCGGCGGGGCCGGGGATTCCCCGCGGGGGGGAGGGGGGGCAGCGAGGGGGGTCCGGCGGGGGGTCATTAGGGGGGTCCCCACTGGGGGGGGGCGTTAGACAGACCCCACTGGCGGGGTCCCCATCGGGGGGCTCCTTTGAGGGGTCCCCAAGGGAGGTCCCACCGCGGGGGTCCCTATCGCGGGGGTCCCATGGGGGGGGTCCTATCGCAAGGGTCCCCATGGGGGGGTCCCCACTGGCGGGGTCCCCGTCGGGGGGCTCCTTTGAGGGGACCCCAAGGGGTGTCCACCGGGGGCGGTCCCCACTGGCGGGGTCCCCGTCGGGGGTCTCCTTTGAGGGGATCCCAAGGGGTGTCCACCGGGGGGGGTCCTATCGCGGGGGTCCCTATTGGGGGGTCCCACCGGGGGGGGGGTCCTATCGCGGGGGTTCCATGGGGGGGTCCTATCGCCGGCGTCCCCGGGGAGGGTCCTCACTGGCAGAGCCCCTAGCGGGGGTCTCCTTTGAGGGGTCCCCAAGGGGAGTCCCCGGGGGGGGATCTCATGGGGGGGGGGTCTCACGGGGGGGGTCCTCGACTCACGTGTCACCGTCCTCGTCCTGCCCGGTAGCGGCGGCGATGTCGGCGGCCAGTTGGGTCTCGGGGGGTCCCAGCAAGGCCAGGGGGGCGGGGGGGAGGGCGAGGACCCCCGGGGGGGCCGCCAACCCCGCTCCGGATCCCCCCAGCAGCGGCAGCGGCAGCTCCCCCCGCAGCCCTGCACGGCGAGTGTCAGTGGGGGGACCCCGGCGTCCGGGGGACCCTCACCCCCACCCCGCCCACCAGGGACCCCGGCGCCCGGGGGGGGTCCCGGGGGGGGTCCCGGGAGTCTCACCTGAGAAGAAGGCTGCGGGCGGGGGGGCGAAGCCGAGGCCGAGGCCAGGGGGGGCGCAGGCGGCGGGAGGGGGCGCCGGGGGGGCGCCGCGGGGCGCTTTCCCCGGGGGGGGTCCCTGCCCCGGGGGGGGTCCCTGCCCCGGCGGGGGGGGCCCCATCGCCCCCCGCATCGCCGAGCGCCGCTTCCGCAGCGGCAGCGACGCCTCGGGGGGTCCCGGCCCGGGGGGGGTCCCGCGCCGCGTCCGCAGGTCCACGGGCAGCTCCTCCGCCATGGGGGGGGCGCCGGGGTCCCCTCTGGGTCCCCCCCGGACACCGGGGTCCCCCCCGGCCGCCTCTGGGTCCCGCCGCGGAGCGGAAGCGACCCCGGGACTTCCCCGCCGGCAGCGACGGGACTTTCGGGGCCGCCTCCGCCGGGGGGCCCCGGGGCCGCCCCCCCGCCCCGGCCCCGCCCCGGCCCCGCCCCGGCCCCGCCCCGGCCCCGCCCCGGGGACTCCTGGGGGGCGGGGGGTTCCCCGCCAGCGGCCCCGCCCCTGGGAGGGGCCCCAGGCGGCCGGGTGCTGTACCGCCCCCTGGCGGCCAGGCGGGGGACCCGGGCGTGCCGCAGCCCCCACCCCAAACGGGGGGACCCGGGGGTCCCGCAGCCCCCACCCCAAACGGGGGGGACCCGGGCGTACCGCAGCCCCCACCCCAAACGGGGGGACCCGGGGGTCCCGCAGCCCCCACCCCTAAGGGGGGGACCCGGGCGTACCGCAGCCCCCACCCCAAACGGGGGGACCCGGGGGTCCCGCAGCCCCCACCCCTAAGGGGGGGACGCGGGGGTCCCGCAGCCCCAGGCGTGCACACGCCTGCAGACGTGCTCACTGTGTTTCCCCGTGCGCCACACCACTGCTCGTGCCCCGCACACGCGTGTGCACACGTGTGCATCCCGGGCTGACCCCCGGGAAGCCCCCCAGCTCCGCCCCAGCGACGCACCAGAAACAGCCCGGGAAGTCCCCGGAAGCTCCCCGTGCCCCTCGCGCGTCCCTCGCACGCTGGGGCCACGCACAGCTCCCCGTGCCCCTCGCGCGTCCCTCGCACGCTGGGGCCACACGCAGCTCCCCGTGCCCCTCGCGCATCCCTCGCACGCTGGGGCCATGCACAGCTCCCCGTGCCCCTCGCGCGTCCCTCGCACGCTGGGGCCACGCACAGCTCCCCGTGCCCCTCGCGCGTCCCTCGCACGCTGGGGCCACGCACAGCTCCCCGTGCCCCTCGCGCGTCCCTCGCACGCTGGGGCCACGCACAGCTCCCCGTGCCCCTCGCGCGTCCCTCGCACGCTGGGGCCACACGCAGCTCCCCGTGCCCCTCGCGCGTCCCTCGCACGCTGGGGCCAAGCGCAGCTCCCCGTGCCCCTCGCGCGTCCCTCGCACGCTGGGGCCACGCACAGCTCCCCGTGCCCCTCGCACGCTGGGGCTATGCACAGCTCCCTGTGCCCCTCCTATGCACAGCTCCCCATGCCCCTCGCACGCTGGGGCCATGCACAGTTCCCCGTGCCTCTCGCGCTCCCATCGCACGCTCGAGGCCATGCACAGCTCCCCGTGCCCCTCGCACGCTGGGGCCATGCACAGCTCCCCGTGCCCCTCACGCTCTCCTCGCACGCTGGGGCCATGCACAGCTCCCCGTGCCCCTCGCACGCCCGGTGCATGTGCACGTGCAGGGAGCTGCTGGCCCCCCACGAACGCCCCTTGTGACACACCTGCCCGCACACGCCTGCCCCGGCTGCGCACACGCGTGTGCACACGCGTGACCAGGCCTGCCCCCGGTCCCGCCGCCCTGTGACTCAGGCCCGACGGGTTTGGCGGCTCGGGGAGCGTCTCCCGTGGCCATGGGGCCGCCGTGGGCAGGTGAGCTGTGGCCCCCTGCCACCACGGGGCCCACCGCCTCCGTGTCCCCGCCGGCCTCTCCCTCCGCAACGCCCCCCAGCACCCCCGCGCCCACCGGGGCGCCGGCCTCGGGGCCGGCCGGGCCCCCCCCGTTCCTGGCCTGGGTGGTGGCCGGGGCCCTGGTCGGGGTCCTGCTGGCCGGGGCCTTTGCGGCCGCCATGGTCCACCGGCGCGTCCGGCCCCACACGCGACACCCAGGGTAAGGCCGGCCGCACGCCGGGGTCCCCCTCCCCGCACGCCGGGGTCCCCCCTGGACTCTGGCCCCCCCCCCGAGGCCGGGGTCCCCCCCGGTCCCCCTCCCCCGACACCCGGGCCCCTTCCCACCTGGGTGTGCGGCCCCCTGCCCGGACACCTGGGGCCCCTCGGACTCCCGGTGCCCCCAGCCCCCCCCGACACCCGGGACCCCCCCGACACCTGGGCCCCCCCCCCGACCCGGGACCCCCCGGGCCCCCCCCAGGCTCCCTCCGGCTCTTTGCAGGGACCCGAGGAGCGACCGGCAGGCAGGGAGGAAGCCCGCGGCCTCCCACGAGGCTGAGCGCCGGACGCGGACGCCGGGACCCCCCCCGGACGGCGGGGTGTCCTCCCGGGCGCCTGGGCCCCCCCCGGACGCCAGGACCCCCCCATCTCCGCGGGCCCCCCCAGGGGAGGAGGCGCCCGTTTGCCGAGCGGCGGGGTCGCCCCTGGCGCTGCGGCCCCGCCCCCCCGGGCCGGCCCCGCCCCCTGAGCCGGCCCCGCCCCCCGGGCCGGCCCCCCCGTGAGCGGGGATGGGGGGGACCGGTCTCGGGGTGCCCCTGACCCCCCCCGTCCCGGCATTAAAGAGCCGCCGCCTCCGCCCGCCTCCTCTTCCTCCGCCCGGGGGGTGCGGGGGGGCTGGGGGGTGCCGGGGGTGCGGGGGGTGCGGGGGCTCGACTTTCGGGGGAAGGTACGGGGCGGGGGAGTCGCTGGGCCGGGGCAAGGGGCCGGGTACAGTGAGAAGAGGGGCAGGGTTAGGGTTAGGGTGGGTTAGGCAGGGGTTAGGCAGGGGTTAGGCAGGGTTAAGGTAAGTTTAGGCAGAGTTAGGCAAAGTTTAGGCAGGATTAGACTGGGTTAGGAAGAGTTAAACTGGTTTAGGCAGAGTTAAGGTAAGTTTAGGCAGAGTTAGGCAAAGTTTAGGCAGGGTTAGACTGGGTTAGGAAGAGTTAAACTGGGTTAGCCAGCGTTAAAGTAGGGTTTAGGCAGGGTGCAGGCAGGGTTTGACAGCGTTAAGGTAGGATTGGGCACCGTTCAGGCAGGGCTAAGCAGGGTTAGGCAGGGTTTAGGCAGAGTTTAAGCAGGGTTAAGCTGGGTTAGAGAGGGTTAAGGTAGAGTTAGGCCAGGTTAAGCAAGGTTTAGACAGAGTTAGGCTGGACATGAAAAAGAGATCTTTTATGCGGGGGGTGGTGGGACACAGGACCGCGAGAGCGTCACACGCGTGTGCGAGGGGCCGTGCGTGTCACACGCGTGCACGAGGGTCCCTCCTCCCGTCACCTCCTTTACTACAAAGCCAGCCCCGCACGGGGCACCCCGGACCCCCGGGACCAGCCGGGGGGCCCCGAGTCCCCCGACCCCCCGCGGGGGACCCAGGCATCCGGGGCGGCCCCCTATTTCCGCCTGACCTCGGAGTAGACGGTGCCGCCGTCGAGCTGGGGGGGGCTGTGGGGTGCCGGCCCCCCCGGGGCGCTGAAGGTCAGGGTCGAGTACTTGACCTCCTCCTGCAAGGCAGCACCGCGCATTGGGGACCCAGGGGTCCGGGCCCCACAGCCCCCTGGAACGGGGAGGGGACCCAGGGGTCCGGGCCCCACAGCCCCCTGGAACGGGGAGGGGACCCAGGGGTCCGGGCCCCACAGCCCCCCTAGAACGGGGAGGGGACCCAGGGGTCCGGGCCCCACAGCCCCCTAGAACGGGGAGGGGAGCCAGGGGTCCGGGCCCCACAGCCCCCCCAGAATGGGGAGAGGACCCATGCCTGGCCGCACAGCCCTCCCAGAATAGGGAGGGGACCCAGGGGTCCGGGCCCCACAGCCCCCCCAGAATGGGGAGGGGACCCAGGCCCCCCAAACACTGCCGGACCCCCTTACCGTGCTGTCTACGCCGTCTGCAGCCGGCGCCTCTGTGGGGCAGAGGGGGGGTGAGATGAGCCCCCCATGGGCTGGGGGTCCCCACGACACCCCGAGACGTGGGGGGGGGCGGGGCACGCAGCTCACCTGAGGGGGGGGCACTGGGTTTGGCTCCGTCAGGGGAGGCGGGAGCGGAGGCTCTGGGGGCAGAGGGGAGCCCTGAGCGGGGCCGGGGGGCCGGGGGGGCCCGGGGGGGCCCAGGGGGTCCCAGGGGGTCCCACCCCGTTACCTGCCAATGCGGCGCCAGAGCAGGAACCCCGCGGCCCCCAGCAGCCCCAGCCCCAGCAGCGTCCCCAGGACGACGCCGGCGATGGCCCCGCTGCCCAGACCTGGGGGGAGGCGGAGGGGCGCCCCGAAGGGGGGGGGCCCCGGCAGTGAGGGAGCGGGGGCCGCCTCGGGGACCCGGCGCGGGGGGTGGCACCCCCACCCCGTGCCAGGGCCCCCCCCGGCCCCCGCCGCCCCCGGCCCCACTCACCCTCCTCCTGCAGCAGCAGCACGGCGGCCTCGGCGGCGCGGCCCAGGGCGGGGTTGGTGGCCCGGCAGCGGTACTCGCCGGCCTGGCCGGGGTCCCCGAAGTCGAGGCGCAGGCAGCTGCCGGCGGCCAGGCTGGCGTTGCCGCGGGCCCAGGCGAAGAGGGGCGGCGGGGCGGCGGCGGCGGCGCAGCGCAGCTCCAGGTGGGAGCCCAGCCGCAGGCGCAGGGGGCCCGGCGGGGTGACGGTGACGCCGTCGGGGCCGTCTGCGGGCGGAGGGGCGAGGGGTGGCGGGGACGGCGGCGGGGGGACACAGGGGACGCGGGGATTGGGGATGGCGTGCGGCCGGGACAGGGACAGCGCGGGACACGTGGGGATGGGGACGGACGCGGGGGGCGGTGATAGCGTGGGGGCAGAGGGGACGTGGGGACAGGGTGGCGTGGGGTACGCAGGGATGGGGACAGGGACGTTGTGAGGGGCACAGGGATGGACATGGGGACAGAGGGGACGTGGGGACAGGGTGGCGTGAGGGACGTGGGGATGGGGACATGGGACAGTGATGGCAATGGGGGCATGGGGACAGACACATGGCACGCGCGGACGGGGATGGCGTGGGGGGCACAGGGATGGACACGGGGACAGAGGGGGACATGGGGACAGGGTGGCGTGGGGGACGTGGGGATGGGGACAGGGACATCGTGGGGGACACAGGGACAGAGGGGACGTGGGGACAGGGTGGCATGGGGGATGTGGGGATGCGGACACGGGACAGCGATGGCGTGGGAGCACGGGGACGGGGAGAGACACGGGGGACGCAGGGACAGGGACACCGTGGGGGATGGGACGGGGACGGCACGGGACATGCGGGGATGGGGACGGACACGAGGACGGCACAGGGGATGCGGGGACGGTGGACATGGGGACGGGGACGCCGTGGGGACTCACAGACAACGGTGATGTTGATGTCGTCGCTGCGGTTGGTGCTGATGGCGTTGCTGACCTGGCAGGCGTAGGCGCCGGCGTCACCCCGCTGTGCCGGCCGCACCGTCAGCGTGCGGTTGTCCAGGGACAGGGACAGGCGGCCGCCGGCCGACACCGGCGCCCCGTCGCGCAGCCAAGCCACCGTCTGGGTGCCGGGGGGGCTGCGGCAGGTCAGGGTGACGGTGTCGTTCTCCGCCACCGTCACGTTGTCCGGCGTCACCGCCGGCTGCGTCAGCAGCTCTGCGAGCAGAGGGGCGCGGGGAGGTCAGGGGGTCCCAGCTCGAGCTGCGCCCTCGCACCCGCTCCCCCGCGGCTCCCCCCTCGCTGCGCGGCGCGGCGGCGGGGACGGCGGCGGTGGCATCAGCGGGGACGGCGGCGCCGGCGTCCCTGGCTACTCACCCCAGACCCGCAGCTCGAGCCGGGAGCTGTTCCGGCCGCGGCCGCTGTGGGGGTTCAGGGCCTGGCAGACGTAGCCCCCCCCGTGCGCCGGGGACAGGCGGTCAAGGACCCAGGTGGCCCCAGGGTGCCGGGTCGCCCCGAAAAACCAGGTGTAGTGGGGGGCCGGGACGGCGGCGGCAGCGCAGGTCAGCGTCACAGGGGACCCAACCAGCAGGTCGAGGGGCCCCGGCGGGGTGACAGTGACGGCGTCGGGACCGTCTGCGGGGAGAGGGGTCAGGGGCGGCGCAGGGGGCAGGGGGACGGCGCGGGGACGGCGTGGGGACAGGGGCGGCACAGGGTCGTGGGGATGGGGCTGACGGCGGTGCTGGGTACACGGGGACAGACACAGGGACAGCATGGGGACGGACATGGGGAGGGCGCTGGGGACATGGGGACGGACACAGGGACAGCGTGGGGACGGGGGGACGGACATGGGGAGGGTGCTGGGGACACGGGGACAGACACAGGGACAGCGCGGGGGCGGACATGGAGAGGGCGCTGGGGACACGGGGACAGACACAGGGACAGCATGGGGACGGGGGGAGGGCGCTGGGGACATGGGGACGGACACAGGGACAGCGTGGGGACGGGGGGACGGACATGGGGAGGGCGCTGGGGACACGGGGAGAGACACAGGGACAGCATGGGGATGGGGGGAGGGCGCTGGGGACATGAGGACAAGCACAGGGACAGCGTGGGGACGGGGGACAGATGTGGAGAGGGCACTGGGGACATGGGGATGGACGTGGGGACAGCGTGGGGGACGTGCGGACAAGCACGGCACGGGGTCGTGGGGATGGGGCCGACGACCATGCTGGGGACATGGGGACAGACACAGGGACAGCGCAGTGACGTGGGGACGGAGACGGGGTCGACGCTGAGGACATGGGGACGAAGAGAGGGTCAGCACGGGGGAGGTGGGGACAGACACAAGGATGGCGCTCGGGACACGGGGACAGGCACGGGGATGGCGGAGGGGACATGGGGACAAACATGGGGACGGCGCAGGGCACGCGGGGACAGCCATGGGGCCAGCACGGGGGACGGGGACGCCGTGGGGACTCACAGACGACAGTGACGGTGGCATCGTCACTGCGGTTGGTGCTGATGGCGTTGCTGACCTGGCAGGCGTAGGCGCCGGCGTCACCCCGCTGCGCCAGCCGCACCGTCAGCGTGCGGTTGTCCAGGGACAGGGACAGGCGGCCGCCGGCCGACACCGGTACCCCGTCGCGCAGCCAGGCCACCCTCTGGGTGCTGGGGGGGCTGCGGCAGGTCAGGGTGACGGTGTCGTTCTCCGTCACCGTCACGTTGTCCGGCATCACCGCCGGCTGCGTCAGCAGGACTGCGCGGGGGACAGACGGTGTCACCGGGGCCTGAGGACACCGGGGCGGGGGGAAACGGGGACAGACGGGTCGGGATCGGGTCGGCGCTGCCCTGCGCGGGGACGGGGACAGCGATGGGGGTCCCGAGTGCCCCCCGTATCCGGATGCTCCCCCCTCCCAGCGTCACCCTGTTTCCGTCCTGAAACCCCCGGAGGGGACACGGGTTTGTCCCCACGTCCCTGGGGGGGGACGGGTTTGTCCCCACGCCCCCGTACGGAAACCCCGGGGCTTGTCCCCGCCCAGGATGCCGCGGGGACACACACGCAGCCCCCGGGTCGGGGTGGCCCCCAGCCCCCCAAACCCCTTGCGCCCAGCGCGGCGCAGGAAGGCGGATGTGCAGCCGGTGGTTAATGATTCACCGGGTGCCACCGGCGGGGGGGGACGGGACAGGGACGGGGACGCCTCCGGCACCCCGAAACGACGCAGCAGGCAGAGGTATGGCGCGGCCAAAGGCCGCCGGGCGCGTCGCAGTCCCCACCCTCCCCGTGCCCTTCGCTCGGGGGTTTCGGCGCTCGCCGGGGCGGAACGGCAGGCAAGAGGACGCCGGCCGGCCGCCATGCGGCCCCGGATAGGGCCCGGCTGGTCCGGCAGTGCCGCGAGCGTCGGGGACTCACCGTGGACGATCAGGTCGATGCTGGCGGTGGTGACGGCGGGTTGCCGCACGGTCACGGTGTAGACGCCGCTGTCGTTCAGCCGCAGGCGGGTGATGCGCATGGAGCAGTCGGCGGCGCCCGTCTCCCGCCCGGTGTACGCCGGCCCGTTCTGCTGCCCCAGGTTCGGCTCGTTGAAGTAGTTGAAGATCTCGAAGTCCACGTCGGCGGTGGCTGCCCGGTGCCAGGAGCAGAACAAGACCCTGCCGGGCGCCGGCTCCAGCGCGAAGGAGACGTCCCCCCCTGCCCGGGCGGCCGCGGGGTCCTGGCGCAGGGCGAAGTGGGGGGCCTGGCCCCGCGCCGGCGGGGGGCAGGAGAGCAGGAGGGCGGCTGCAGGGGGGAGGAGGCGGCGTCAGACGCGTCCCCGGGGGGTTTCGTGGCGGGATGGACCCCCGAGACGGACCCGCCGGTGGGCCCCAGGACGGAGGGGACCCCCGGGGACCCCGGGAGGGCCCCGTCGCGCCCCACCGCTCCCCACCTGCCAGGACGGCGGCGCTGCCGGGGCTCCGCGGGGGGCCCGGCGCTCGGTGGCCCATGGCGGCTCACCCGGGTCGTGCCCGCAGCCGTGGCCGGTGAGAGGGAGGGGACAGCGCGGCCCTCCCCAGGGGACGGGCCTCCCCGCGCCAGCCCCGCGGTGGCACGTGCGCCGGGACCCACCAGCGTCACCACGGCGCGCAGCCCGGGGCGCCCTGGCACGGCCGCAGCCCCTCCCCGGGGAACGGAGCCCCCCCGGGGGCACCGGGGGCGTGGGGTGAGAGGCCTGGGCCAGTGATGGGCACGGGGGGGCTGCTGGGGGGGGCCCAACCGCCCCCCAAACCGGGGCCTGTGATGGGGGTGCCCCGAAAGGCCGCGAGGGAGATGGGGATGGCTTGGGGACGTGGGGATGGGGATGGAAGTGGGGACAGCACAGAGGGGACAGGGACAGCATGAGGGGCATGGGGACAGCCCAGGGGACATGGGGACATGGACACAGACATGGGGATGGGGATCGACATAGGGACAGCCCAGGGGACATGGGGATGGAGATGGGGACAGTGTGAGGACATGGGCACGGGGATGGACGTGGGGACGGCACAGAGGAGACAGGGACAGCATGAGGGGCATGGGGACAGCCCAGGGGACATGGGGATGGAGATGGGGACAGTGTGAGGACATGGGCACGGGGATGGACGTGGGGACGGCACAGAGGAGACAGGGACAGCATGAGGGGCATGGGGACAACCCAGGGGACATGGGGATGGAGATGTGGGGCACCTAAGGATGAGAAGGGACATGGTGACAACACAGAGAATGTGGGGACAGCCCAGGGGACAGCGCAGGGGACATGGGGATGGTGTGGGGGACGTAAGAACAGAGATGGACATGGGCACAGCACACAGGGGACAGGGACAGCGGGGCGGGGGACACTCACCCCACGAGCATGGCGTCACCCCGGCTCCGGCATGAAGGCGACGTCCCCCCGCTGCCAGGTGACGTGGGGGTCCCGGCGGGGAGAGGGGCCCCGAGGGCGGCTATGGGGAAGGCGCCGTCAGCTCGGGAGGGTCTGGGTTCCCAACAGGGGTCCCGGGGCCGATGTGGGGGTCCCGGTGCCACCATCCCTCACCCGCCACCAGCAGCCACCCCCGAAACCTGCCCCCCACCCTGCCGCCCACCGAGGGTGCCCCCCAGCCCCAAACCCCATGAAACCCAGGGTCTTCCCGGGGGGCCCGGAGCCCGTTTTGGGGGGCGCGGGTGCCGGTGAGGGCACGGCAGGCGGGCGGGCGCCCCGCCAAACACCTCCAGGTGCTTCCCGGCAGTGCCGCCCCACGCCGGGGGGGTCACGGGTGGCGGCGGGGGGATAAAGGTGCAGCTGGGGCCCCCCACGGGGAAAATGGCTCCGTTGCTGCTGCTGCTGCTGCTGCTGCTGCTGGGGGTCCCTGCCGCCCCCCGGCCCCCCCAGAGCCTCCCAGGGGTGGGGGGTACCCGCCGGCATCACCCCCCCCCGGCAATGCCCCCCCCGAAGTCTGGGGGTGCTCACAGCGTCAGCGGCCCGGCAGCCCCCCCGCGACGATCGTGTGCCTGCGGGAGACAGGGTGAGGGAGCGCCGGGGGTGGCGGGGGGGGTGGTTTGGGGGACCCCTCTGACCCCCTCTGCCCCCCCAGGGTCCTCTCACCCCTCCAGGAGCCGCCGGCAGGGACGGTGCCCCCCGCGCTGCCGCCCGCGCGCCCCCACCAGGGGGCTGTCCCTGCCGCTCTAGGGACCCCCGGACCCCCCTGGACACGCATGGACCCCCCTGGACCCCCTCGGACCAGCATGGACCCCCCCGGACTCCCCCTTTGACCCTCCTGACCCCTTGGTCCCCCCCGACCCCTACAGATCCCCTATGCCCCCCAAAGCCCCCCGAACCCCCTGAGCCCCCCCATGACCCCCCGACCCCCTTTGACCCCGGAACCCCCCTTCAGTCCTCCCGACCCCCCCCGACCTCCCTGTGCCCCCCCCCCGCACCACCCTTCACCCCCCTCGAGCCCCTCGCGACCCCCCCGCACTCCCCTTCAGCCCCCCCGAACCTCCCCGACCCCCCTGTGACCCCCCGTGACCCCTCCGCACCCCGCTTCAGCCTCCCCCGAACCCCCCGTGACTCCCCCACACCCCCCCGTGGCCCCCCCCGGACCCCCCCGACCCCCCTATGACGCCCCCGTGGCCCCCTCGCCCCTCCCTTCAGCCCCCCACGACCCGCCCGTGACCCCTCCGCACCCCCCTTCAGCCCCCCCGAGCCCCCCCGACCCCCCTGTGATCCCCCCGCGGCCCCCTCGCCTCCCCCGCGGCCCCCCTGAACCCCCTTTAACCGCCCCGGTCCCCTCTGACCGCCGGGGCCGCCCTTGACCCCGCAGCCCCTGGGGGGGCGGGGGGGGGGTCAGGGGTATCCGGGGTCAGAGGTCAGGGGTCACGACCTCCCCCGCTCCCAATAAAGGCCTCAGCAAAGCGCCGACTCCGCCGCGCCGTGTCAGGGGTCGCGACCCCGCGGGGGCGCGCCGAAAGTCGGGGGTCGGCGCGCATGCGCAGCTGGGGGGGGGGGGGCGGTGGCGGTGGCGGTTGCCAGGGCGACGCGCGCGGCGCCCGGCGGCGATTGGGCGTCGCGCGTCACGTGCCCGGAAGCGGCGGGGCGGCGGAGCGCAGGTGGGAGAGAGCCCGGGGCGGGGGGACCCCGAAACGCGGGGGGGGGGACCCCGAAAGTGGGGGGGACCCCGAAACGGGGGGCGAAACCGGGGGCGAAACACCCCAGCGCGGGGCGGCGGGGGCGCCAGGCCCGAAACGGGGGGGCCGCGCACCCCACGGTCACCCCACGGTCACCCAGACCCCCCCCCTGTGCCGCACCGTCACCCCACCGTCACTCGGACACCCCCCTGTACCCCACCGTCACCCCACCGTCACTCGGACACCCCCCTGTACCCCACGGTCACCCCACGGTCACCCCACCGTCACTCGGACACCCCCCTGTACCCCACCGTCACCCCACGGTCACCCCACCGTCACTCGGACACCCCCCTGTACCCCACCGTCACCCCACCGTCACTCGGACACCCCCCTGTACCCCACGGTCACCCCACGGTCACCCCACCGTCACTCGGACACCCCCCTGTACCCCACCGTCACCCCGCGGCCACCCAGCCACCTCCCTGTGCCCCACAGCCGCCCCACGGCCACCCACGCGCGTCCCTGTGCCCCACGGCCACCTCCTGGCTGCCCCACAGCTGCCCTGTACCCCACCCCACCCCACGGCCACCCAGGCACGACCCCCTGCCCCGCTGCCGCCCCGCAGTTCCCCCACAGCCACCCCACGGCCGGCTGGGCTTGTCCCCGTGCCCTTGGCCCCAGTCTGGGGGCACACGGGGACGTCGCCGTCCCCGCAGCCACCCCCGTCCCCGTCCCCCCTGCCCCAGTGTCCCTGGCCCGTCCCCGTCCCCTCTGCCCCACTCCCTTGCTCAACCCCGGCCAGTCCCTGCCCCAGACACCCCCGGGGCCCCCGGCCCCCGCCTCCTGCTCCCCCGGGGCGGAGCTGCTGCTCTGCAAGGGGGTGCCGGCACCCCAGAGCCCTTCCTCGTCCCCTCTGCCCCACTTGCCCGGCTCCACCAGCCCCAGATGCCTCCCTGGGGCCCCCCCAGAACCAGCCCCCCACGTCCCACCTCCTTCGCTCCTCCCTGGGGTGGCGCCGGCGTCTTATAATGGGGCACTGGCACCCGTAGCTGGTCCTCGCCCCCGCTGCCTTGGCCCCATAACTGACCCTCGCCCCCCTGCCCCGCTGCCTTGGCCCCATAACTGACCCTCGCGCCCCTGCCCCAGCCCCGTAGCCCTTCCCGGCCGCCTCCCGGTCCCCCCCGTGCCAGCCTCCCGCTCCTCCCGGGGGCGGAGGGGCCGGTTCATAAGGGGGTGCGGGCACCCGCTGACCCTCCCGCCCCGGCAGCATGGACGCCCGGCCGCTCTTCCAGTCGCTGCAGGCGCTGGCGGAGGACAACGCCTCCTTCTTCCAGCGGAGCGGCACCGAGAGCGGCCGCCGCTTCGCCGCCGCCTTCGCCGCGCTGCGGGAGCACGGCCGGCGCCTGGAGCCGGCCCTGCGGCACTTCGCCCGCCTCTACCACCGCTTCGACCTGGACGAGGCCACGCCGGGCAACGGCTACCGCAGCCTGGTGCAGACGGCGCGCTGCTGCCTGGCCCACGCCGTCCACAAGAGCCGCTACGTGGCTGCCCACCGCCGCAGCATCTTCTTCCGCGCCGGGCACAACGTGGCCGAGCTGGAGGCCTACTGCGCCGCGCTGGCCCAGCTGCGCGCCCTGCTCTGCCTGGCCCAGCGGCTACTGGCCCACAACCGCCCCGGCTGCCTCTTCCCGCCCGAGGAGGACGGCCTGAGCGAGCTGATGCTGCGCGAGTACAGCACCATGCAGAACGGCTGCTTCTACGGCCGCTGCCTCGGCTTCCAGGTGACGGGGACGCGGGGACACCGAGACGGCTTTGCGGGGGGCGTTGGGTCTGGGGGACGTGGGGATGTAGGGACGGGTCGGCGTGGGGACACCGAGACGGCTTTGCGGGGGGGTTTGGGTCTGGGGGACGTGGGGACAGGTTGGCACGGGGACGTGGGGACATGGGGACAAGCTTGCACGGGGCCTTGCGTTAGCGGCGGACGGTGACGTGGGGACACGGCGCCTCGGAGCCGTGCGGGGACAGGCCGGGACGCGACGTAGTGCTCACACGGTGCCCGGGGCTGCAGGGACGCGGGGACAGGCGGTGACAGGCGGTGACAGGCGGTGACACGCGGTGCCGTCCCCGCAGTTTGCCCCCTCCATCCGCCCCTTCCTGCAGACCATCGCCATCGGCCTCGTCTCCTTCGCGGAGAACTACAAGCGCAACGACATGGGGCTGGGTGAGCGCCGGGGGGCTGGGGGGGCCGGGAGGGGGGTTCCCGGGTGCCAGCCCGCCCCGTCACCCCCCTGTCCCCCCCAGGGGTGGCGGCCGGGTCCCTCTTCACCAGCGGGAAGTTCGCCATCGACCCCGAGCTGCGGGGGGACGAGTTCGAGCGCCTGACGCAGAACCTGGACGTGCACTTCTGGAAGAGCTTCTGGAACCTGACCGAGACCGAGCTGCTGGCGGTGAGCGGGGGGCCCCCGCCCTGGGACCCCCAGAGCCCCTGGGACCCTGCCCTGGGACCCCCAGAGCCCCGGGACCCCTCCCTGGGACCCCCAAACCTCCCGGGACCCCTCCCTGAGACCCCCAAACCTCCCGGGACCCCTCCCTGGGATCCCCAGACCCCCGGGACCCCTCCCTGGGGCGTGGGGGTCCTGCTATGGGGGGCAGGGAGAAGGGGCTGTCTGCTGACGCGAGCCCCCTGACCCCCCTCCCCGCAGTCGGTGGCCAGCATGACGGCCACGCAGGTGGGGGTGTGCCGGGCGCTGACGGTGCCCCCCGAGCCCCTGGAGCTGCCGCTGGCCGCCGACCCCTCGGTCACCGTCACCATCGCCCCCCCCGTGGCCCACACCGGCCCCGGCCCCGTCCACATGCGGCTGCTCTCCTACCACCTGCGCGAGGGGCAGGTGAGGGGCGGGGGGGACACGGGGGGTCCCTGCCGGGGGCGTGGGGCAGGGGCTGCGTGCCGGGGGACACGGGGGGTCCCTGCCGGGGGCGTGGGGCAGGGGCTGAGTGCCGGGGGACATGGGGGGTCCCTGCCGGGGGCGTGGGGCAGGGGCTGCGTGCCGGGGGGTACACGGGGGGTCCCTGCCGGGGGCGTGGGGCAGGGGCTGCGTGCCGGGGGGTACACGGGGGGTCCCTGCCGGGGGCGTGGGGCAGGGGCTGCGTGCCGGGGGGGACATCGGGGGGTCCCTGCCGGGGGCGTGGGGCAGGGGCTGCGTGCCGGGGGGTACACGGGGGGTCCCTGCCGGGGGCGTGGGGCAGGGGCTGCGTGCCGGGGGGGACATCGGGGGGTCCCTGCCGGGGGCGTGGGGCAGGGGCTGCGTGCCGGGGGGGACATCGGGGGGTCCCTGCCGGGGGCGTGGGGCAGGGGCTGCGTGCCGGTGGGCACACGGGGGGTCCCTGCCGGGGGCGTGGGGCAGGGGCTGCGTGCCAGGGGGCACACGGGGGGTCCCTGCCGGGGGCGTGGGGCAGGGGCTGCGTGCCGGGGGGCACACGGGGGGTCCCTGCTGGGGGCGTGGGGCAGGGGCTGTCTGATTATCCCGCTGCCCCCCAGGACAGCGCGGCGCTGAGCGCCCTGACGCGTGCCGAGGGGCCGTGGGCGCCGCTGCGGTGGTGGCGGGGGCCCCCCCTGCCCCCCTCGCCCGCCCTGCTGGTGCACTTCCACGGGGGGGGCTTCGTGGCGCAGACCTCCCGCTCCCACGAGCCCTACCTGCGGGGGTGGGCCCGCGAGCTGGGGGCCCCCATCCTCTCCGTCGACTACGCCCTGGCCCCCGAAGCCCCCTTCCCCCGGGCCCTGGAGGAGTGCTTCTACGCCTACTGCTGGGCCCTGCGCAACTGCCGCCTGCTGGGTGGGCTGCCAGGGGGCCTGGGGGGCTGCTGTGGGGCGGGGGGGCACTGGGGACCTGCTACGGGGGGCCTGGGGGGCTGCTGTGGGGCGGGGGGGCGCTGGGGACCTGCTACGGGGGCCTGGGGGGCACTGGGGACCTGCTACGGGGGGCCTGGGGGGCTGCTGTGGGGTGGGGGGGCGCTGGGGACCTGCTACGGGGGGCCTGGGGGGCTGCTGTGGGGCAGGGGGGTGCTGGGGGCAGCTATGGGGCACCTGGGGGGCTGCTGTGGGGCGGGGGGTGCAGGGGGCAGCTATGGGGCACCTGGGGGGCTGCTGTGGGGCGGGGGGTGCAGGGGGCAGCTATGGGGGGGATTGGGGGGCTGTTGTGGGGCGGGGTGTGCTGGGGGGCTGCTATGGGGCACCTGGGGGGCTGCTGTGGGGCGGGGGGTGCAGGGGGCAGCCCTGGGGCAGGGGGTGTGGGGAGAGCAGGATGCGGGGAGCCCCCTGTAGCCCCTTGCCGCTGGCGGGGTGACCCCCCGGTGCCGCCGGCGGGTGACCCCCCTCCGTCCCCGCCGCAGGCTCGACGGCGCAGCGCGTGTGCCTGGCGGGCGACAGCGCGGGCGGCAACCTCTGCCTGACGGTGTCGATGCGGGCGGCCGCCGTGGGGGTGCAGGCGCCCGACGGCATCATGGCGGCCTACCCCGTCACCCTGGTGCAGGCCTCCGTGTCCCCCTCCCGCCTGCTGACGCTGCTGGACCCCCTCCTGCCCCTCAGCGTCCTCTGCAAGTGCCTCAGCGCCTACGCAGGTGGGGGGCACGGGGGGGCCGGGGGAGATGGGGGGGGCATGGGGAGATGGGGGGGCATGGGGGAGATGGGGGGGAGATGGGGGGCATGGGGAGATGGGGGGGCATGGGGGAGATGGGGGACAGGGGAGATGGGGGGGCATGGGGAGATGGGGGGGCATGGGGGAGATGGGGGACGGGGGAGATGGGGGGGCATGGGGAGATGGGGGGGCATGGGGGAGATGGGGGGGCATGGGGGAGATGGGGGACGGGGGAGATGGGGGGCATGGGGAGATGGGGGGGCATGGGGGAGATGGGGGACGGGGGAGATGGGGGGGCATGGGGGAGATGGGGGACGGGGGGAGATGGGGGGGCATGGGGAGATGGGGGGGCATGGGGAGATGGGGGACAGGGGGACATGGGGAGATGGGGGGACATGGGGGACCGGGGGAGATGGGGGGGGCACGGGGAGATGGGGGACAGGGGGCACATGGGGAGATGGGGGAACATGGGGGGCTGGGGGAGATGGGGGTGCAGGGGGACATGGAGGGGGCATGGGGGGCGTGTGCTGGGGGGAGATTGGGGGGCATGGATGTTTTGGGGACACAGGGCTGGGGGACATGGGGGCCGGGCTGGGGGGGACATGGGGCTGGGGGAAGATGGGAGCACAGGGTGGCATGGGGGGGACGTGGGGGCAGCCCTCGGGTGCGCTGCCCCCCCCCGCCCCGCCCCAGCAGGGCTGCTGGGCCAGTTGGGGACCCCCTGCCCCCCCAGGGACGGAGGGAGAGGCTGAGCCCCCGGCTCTGGAGACCCTCAGCCCCACGCGACTGCTGCGCCGCGACACGGCCCTGCTGCTGCGCGACCTGCGCCGGGGGGCGGCCGCCTGGCTGGGGGGGCTCTTCCGCGGGTCCCCCGCCCACCCCGGTAGGGCGGGGGAATGGGGGAGCGGGCTGGGGGGCAGCGGGGGGCGATGGGGGCAAATCGCACCCCGCCCCCGTGGGTTTGGGGGGCTTTGAAGAACCGGGGGGGGGGAATCTGGGGACATGGGGGGGCGGGTTGGGGATGTGGGCAGGGGGAATTTGGGGACACTGGGGGCATCTGGGGTCATGGGGAGCACTGGGGGACAGGGGGGTGTGGGGGCATGGGGGGCTGGGGGTGGGACACCAGGACTTTTGGGGGACACGGGGAGGGGACTTGGGGACACAGGGGGGATTGGGGGGACGGGGGGGGGGATTGGGGACCCCAGGGGTGTTTGGGGACACGGGGGGGACTTGGGGACACCGGGGGAGAAGACTCGCGGTCCCCACACCCCTCTCCTCGCAGACCCGGGGCGCAAGAGCATCTCGGAGGTGGCGCCACGGGAGGAGGAGCCCCCCGGCCCCGGCGAGGAGACCCCCGAGGACGGGGGGGAGGCGCTGGAGTACCCGGACGAGTTCCAGCCCCTGCGCATCCGGGAGCCCCGCGCCCGCTTCGACCTGCCCCCCGCCCCCCTGGCCCGGAACCCCTACATGTCCCCGCTGCTGGCCCCTGACAGCATGCTGGGGGGGCTGCCCCCCGTCCACCTGGTGGTGAGTCCCCCGGGACCCCCGCAGCCGCCCGGGGAGGGGACAGGGCCCCCCCCCGAGCCCCTGAGGCGTCCCCCAACACCCCCTGCCCCCCCCAGGCCTGCGCGCTGGACCCGATGCTGGACGACTCGGTGGCGCTGGCCCGGCGGCTGCGGGCGCTGGGGCGGCCGGTGACGCTGCAGGTGGTGCCCGACCTGCCCCACGGCTTCCTCAGCCTGGGCCCCCTCAGCCCCGAGACCCGCCAGGCCACCGCCATCTGCACCCGCCTCATCCGCGACGTCCTCCAGCCCCCCGGCGCCCCCCCGGACGGCCCCCGACGGGGGTCGCTGCTGCTGGGCCCCCGCCGGGACAGCCTGGCCCCCCCGGACGGCCTCCGCCGCGGGTCGCTGCTGCTGGGCCCCCGCAGGGAGAGCCTGGCCCCCCAGGACAGCCCCCGCCGGGGGTCGCTGCTGCTGGGGTCCCGCCGGGAGAGCCTGGCCCCCCAGGACGGCCCCCGCCGGGCGTCGGTGCTGCTGGGGTCCCGCCGGGAGAGCCTGGCCCCCCAGGACGGCCCCCGCCGGGGGTCGGTGCTGCTGGGGACTCGCAGGGACAGCCTGGCCCCCCAGGACAGCCCCCGCCGGGGGTCGGTGCTGCTGGGGGCACGGCGGGACAGCCTGGCCCCCCAGGAGGGTCCCCGCCGGGGGTCGCTGCTGCTGGGGGCACGGCGGGAGAGCTTGGTGACCCACGGCGTGGGGGGGACGGCAAGCCTTGGCTCCCCAGCTGCAGCCACCCACGGCCTGGGGGCTGCAGCGACCCACAGCGTGGGGGATGCGGGGGGCCCTGGAGCTGCCCCGACCCACGGCTCGGTGGCTGCAGCCAACCCCGGCGTGGCGGGCACGTCGACCCCCGGCGACGGCACCGCCCCGACCCACGGCAGCACCGCTGCACTGGTGACCGGCTCCGGCACGGCTCTGACCCGAGGCACCGGGGCTGAAGGCGGCGGCGCTGCCCCGACCCACGGCATCGGGGCCACCTTGACCCATGCCAATGGCACTGCCCCGACCCACGGCAATGGCACTGCCCTGACCCACGGCATCGGGGCCACCTCAACCCACGCCAATGGCACTGCCCCGACCCACGGCATTGGGGCCACCTCAACCCATGGCATCGGGGCCACCTCGACCCACGGCAATGGTGCCCCGACCCACGGCATCAGAGCCACCTCGACCCACGCCAATGGCACTGCCCCGACCCACAGCGTTGGGGCCACCTCGACCCACGCCAATGGCACTGCCCCGACCCACGGCATCGGAGCCACCTCAACCCACGGCATCGGCGCCACCTCAACCCAAGGCAATGGCACTGCCCTGACCCACGGCATCGGGGCCACCTTGACCCATGGAAACGGCACCACCCCGAGCCACAGCATCGGGGCCACCTTGACCCATGGAAACGGCACCACCCCGAGCCACAGCATCGGGGCCACCTCGACCCACGGCACCAGCACCGCCCTGACCCACGGCATCGGGGCCACCTCGACCCACAGCACCAGCACCGCACCAACCCACGGCACCAGCACTGCCCCGACCCACAGCATCGAGGCCACCTTGACCCACAGCAATGGCGCTGCCCCGAACCACGGCACCAGCACCGGTTTGACCCACAGCAATGGCGCTGCCCCGACCCACGGCACCAGCACCGGTTTGACCCACAGCATCGGAGCCACCTCAGCCCATGGGAATGGCACCGCCCCGACCCACGGCACTGGGGCTGGAGTGACCCACGGCACCAGCACGGCCCCGACCCACGGCACCGGCGCTGCACTGACCCACGGCACCGGCACCGACCCGACCCACGTTGGCAGCGCTGTCCTGACCCACGGGACCACAGCCACGCTGCCCCGCGGCGCGGGGTCCCTGCCGGCCCCCGAGGCCGGGGCCCAGGGCCCCCCCCGGCGCCCCTCAGCGCAGCCGCCCCCGTGCTGCGGGGCGCTGGCGGAGGGGGGGGCCCCCAACCCCCCGGACGGCCCCGGCCCGCCCCGGGCGCCCCCCGGCCGGCGGCACAGCGGGGCCCAGCCGGTCGCCCGCCGCCCCAGCGGCCCCGCGGGGCGCGAGGTGGGGTCCTGAGCCCCCCGGTTCGGGGGCCCCGGCCCCGGCCCCCGCCGCCCCGCGGGGGGAGTAAAGACGCGCTGGAACCACCGAGGCCTGCGCGCGCCTGCGCGGGGCGGGGCCTGTGGGCCCTGCGGGGCCCCGCCCGCGTCTCTATGGCGACGCGGGGGGGCGGGGCAGCCGGGCCCTGGCGGAGGGATCCGCTCCTTGGCCCCGCCCCCGCGGAGGGATCCTGCGCCAAAGAGTTCCGGCAGCGGTGTCCCAAGATGGCGGCGCGGAGCCGCCGGCGGCGGAGGCGGGGTAGGGCGGGGGGAGCCCGGCCGGGGCCGGAGCCGGGGCCGGGGCCGGGACCGGGACCGGGACCGGGGCCGGAGCCGGGGCCGGGACCGGGGCCGGAGCCGGAGCCGGGAGCGGGAACGGGAACGGGAACGGGGCAGCGTAGCTACGCAAACGGTGTAGCGAGGGGAGCTTTGCGTTGTTGCCACGCAGACGGCGTAGGGGTGGGAGGTGTGCGTTGTTGCCACGGAGACGGCGTAGGAGTGGGAGGTGTGCGTTGTTGCCACGCAGATGGCGTAGCCGCCGCGGTACCGGCGTAGCCGCCGCGCAGACGGCGCAGGGCAGGTGGCGGTCGCTGCGCCAGCGGCGTGGGCGTGGGGCGGGGGCGCCCGCGCTGCCCCCCCGATCACGCGGGGCTGGCGCTGCCCCGGGACGGGGGGTCCCCGCGGCCCCCGTCGCTTCCCCCCCACACGGGGAGCCCCAGCGCTTCGTGGGGGCGGCCCCGCGGATCCGGCCCAACCCACGGCCCACGCGAAGGGTGGGGGCTCCCCCCACGCCCCCTCCCACGGGGTCCGAGCCACCCAGGCGTCCCCGCGTCCGGGGCAGCCGCTCCTCCTGCGTGGGGGCCCGTGCGCGCCCCGCCGCCCTCCCACAGCCCGATGGAGTGCTCCGCGGGCTGCCCCACGGCCGCGGGCTGCCCCACGGCCGCGGGCTGCCCCACGGCGCGCCCCGTCCTGACGCAGCCGCCCCCCGCGCCCCGACCCTGCCAGGCGCTGCCGCAGGACTGGAGCTCGGGGCTGTGCGACTGCTGGCTCGGCGACGGCATCGGTGAGTGGGGGGGCGCGGGGGGGCCGCCGGGGGGCCCTGGCCCGGCTACGGGGCACCCCCCGGCCCCCGCCCCGCCGTGGGGCCCCCCCTGAGCCCTCTCCCCCCAGGGCTGTGCGGCACGGCCTGCCCCTGCCTGCTGGCCTGCCGGCTGGCGCGGGCGGCGGGCGAGAGCGGGGTCCTGCCCTGCCTGCCCGGGGCCATGGTGGGGCTGCGCACCCTCCTGCGCCAGCAGCTCCGGATCCGGGTACGGCCCCGGCGGGAGGGCGGGGGTCCCCGCCCCCCCCCCAGGGCAGGGGGGCTTGGGGGGGCCCTTAGAGGAGCGGGGGGGCGGGTTTGGATGCTGCCCCTAAGCCAGGGCTGGAGGGTTTGGGGGGTCCCATGAAAGGCAGGAGGGTTTGGGGGGGCTCGGGGGGGTTGGGGGTCCCCCCCAGCCGGGGATTTGGGGTGTCCAGGGCGGGGACAGGAGGGGCCGGGGGGTCTGTGTGGGCAGCAGAGGGTTTGGAGCGTCGCCTCCTCCCAGGGCAGGCGGGTCTGGGGTCTCCGGGGCCCCCCGAGGGGTTTTGGGGGCCCCCGCTGACCCCCGTGCCCCCAGGGCTGCGTGCTGGAGGACTGGGCGGCCGTCTGCTGCTGCTGCCCCTGCGCCGTCTGCCAGATGGCCCGCGAGCTGCGGGTCTCCTGCTGACCCGGCGGGGGGGCGCGCCCCAAAACCGGGGCCAGGCACCCCCGGGGCAGCAGAGACGCCCTGAGCCGGGGAGAGTCACCCCAAAATGGGCGAGATTCACCCGGGAATGGCGAGTCCCGCCCCGAAAAGGGGGAGATTCACCCCAAAATGTGGTGCATTCCCCCCCTACAACCCCCCAATAAACCCCCTGACGCCCTACCCTTGCGTCCTGGCTGATTTCAGGGACATTTCGGGGTGTGGGGGGGTAAACGGTCTTTATTAACCCCCCCGACAGCCGGGGGGGGGCACAAAACAGGGTGCAAGGAGCATCCGCCCCCCCCCCCCCCCCCCGCAAAATCCTGGAGTGACCCCCACGGCAAAGGGCCGCAGGCAGCACCCCCATTTACCCCCCCCCCAATAAATACAGGCGTAAGGGGGGGCGGGAGCAGCACCCTGACACACCCCCCCCCAAAATACAGGGTAACACGCTGGCCCCCCCCATAAATACTGGAGTGTTTTGTGTTGCGAAGGGGGGGCAGCCCCTGCGCCCCCATCCAGGGGCGCTGTGCAGGGCACGGTGGGAGCAGCCCCTGCCCCCCGAAATGTTGGGGTAACACATTGCACCCACCCCAAAAATACTGGGGGGGGAGGCAGCACCCCGAGTCTCCCTGCGAATACGGGGGTGCCATCCCCCCATAAATCGGGGGGCGCCCCACCCGGCAGCCCTGGGGAGCAGCACCCCCCTTCCCCTCCCAAGTCCGGGGGCGCCCCCCCGAAAGCGGGGCCCCCCCTCAGAGCGCCATGGAGGTGAGCTCGTGGGCCAGCCCCCCCTTGCGCGCCGGGGGGCCCCCCCCGTACTCCTGCAGCCCCTGCCGCAGCGTCACCAGGGCGGAGGCCAGGGCGGCGCGGTGCGGCCCCCGCGGGCCCCCCGGCAGCTGCAGCAGGAGGGTGGCCACCGCCGCCACCCCGTCCTCGGTGGGCTCCAGCGTCACCGGCCCGGCGCCGGGCGGGGGGGGGGCGGGGGCGGCGGCGGGGCGGCGGCGGGGGGGCCCGGGGGGCGCCCCCCGCTCGAAGCAGACGGTGACCTTGGCGAAGGGGCGGCTGGCCATCTTGCTCATCTCCTGGAGGTGCCGGCGCTGCTCGTGGCGGGCGTCCAGCCCCTGCTTGGCCTTCCAGAGCAGGACGCAGAGGGCGAGGAAGAGGAAGAAGCAGGAGAAGAAGACGGAGAAGAAGACGAAGAGGTCGATGTGGGCCTGGTCCTGGCGGAAGAAGAGCAGCCCCTGCGAGGGGCCGCCCCGCGGGCCCCCCACCCCCAGCAGCAGCAGGTAGAAGCGGCTGGACTTGAGGGGGTGCAGGGCGTGGGGGTAGGTCAGCACCAGCCGGTCCTGCACCCCCCGCACCACCAGCGCCGCCGCCGCCTCCCGCACCGTCAGGTAGGTGACCAGCCCGCCGGCGCGCTCCTCCCGCAGCCGCGTGGCGTTGGCGGCGGCGGCGGGGTGGGGGGTCTGGAGGCGGACGACGTGGCGGCCGGTGGCGGGGTCGACGTCGACGGCGAAGGTGTCGTAGGCGGTGGAGACGAAGAGGTCGACGCCGCCGAAGGTGACGTCCAGCGTGATGCGGATGTCGACGTTGGTGAACTTGGGCTGGACGCCGAAGAGGACGGTGCGGCCGGGCCCCAGGTGCTGGAGCTGGGGCTGGTGGAAGCAGTTGCTCTGGGAGGTGGGGTCCAGGCAGTACTCCTGCTCCACCGCCATCAGCCGGTAGCACTGCTGCCCCCCCACCGGGTGCCCGTGGAAGGAGTCGCGGCACTTGGCGCACTGCAGGGGGGACGCGGCGGCGTCAGCGGCCGCCGCGGCGCGGGTGCGGGGACCGGGGGGACGGCACCGGGACGGGAACACGGGGACGGGAACACGGGGACGTTGGGTGCAGGGATGGGAACGCGGGGACAGGAACACGAGGACGTCGGGTGTGGGTACGGGGACACGGGGACATCAGGCGCGGGGACAGGAACATGGGGATGGGAACACGGACATTGGGCGTGGGGACGGGAACGCGGGGACGGGAACGCGGGGACAGGAACACGAGGACGTCGGGTGTGGGGACGGGGACACGGGGACATCAGGCGCGGGGACAGGAACATGGGGATGGGAACACGGACATTGGGTGTGGAGACAGGAACGCGGGGACGGGAGCATGGGGATGTCGGGTGCAGGGACAGGAACACAGGGACGAGAACACGGGGATGTCGGGTGCGGGGACGGGAACACGGGGACGAGAACACGGGGATGTCGGGTGCAGGGACAGGAACGCGGGGACGGGAACGCGGGGACGGGAACGCGGGGATGTCGGGTGCAGGGACGGGAACACGGGGACGAGAACACGGGGATGTCGGGTGCAGGGACAGGAACACGGGGATGGGAACACGGGGACGGGAACACGGGGACGGGAACACGGGGATGTCAGGCGCGGGAACGGGAACATGGGGACGTTGGGCACAGGGATGGGAACACGGGGACAAGATCACGGGGACATTGGGCGGGGGGACGGGGACACGGGGATGTTGGGTGTGGGGACAGGAACACGGGGACGTCAGGCACAGGGACGGGGACACGGGGACATCAGGTGCGGGAACAGGAACACGGGGATGGGAACATGGGGATGTCAGGCACGGGGACGGGAACACGGGGACGTTGGGCACAGGGATGGGAACACGGGGACATTGGGCACAGGGACAGGAACATGGGGATGTCGGGTGCAGGGACAGGAACACGGGGACGGGAACACGGGGACATTGGGCGCAGGGACAGGAACACGGGGACGAGAACACGGGGACATTGGGCGCAGGGACAGGCGCGTGAGGACGGCGCCGAGATGCGGGGCACGAGGAGAGTCACGGGGACCAGGGCGCAGGGACACGGGTGTGGGGACAGCAGGGCCGTGGGCGTGAGGACATGGGTGTGGGGACAACACGGGACACGGGTGTGGGGACCCGGGGCGGGGCCCGCAGGGGCGTGGGGACACGGGGGCGTGGGCGGGGGTGACCGCGGTGCCGCAGCCCCGACCTGCTGCTTGTAGCAGTCCTTCTTGTCGGCGGGGCTGCTGCCCTGGCAGCTGCCCGTCTCGGTGTTGTTCTGGCAGGGGCACCCCGTCCCGTCCAGCTCGTTGCACGTGTCCGCGTGCCCGTTGCACTGGCACCTGGGGGCCGCGGCACGAGGCTCGCAGGAGGGTCCCCACCCTGCAGGAGGGTTCCCCCCCCTTGCACGAGGACCCCGCCCCGCACGAGGGCCCGTACTTGGTGCAGGCGCCGTCGAGCAGGAAGAAGCCGGGCCGGCAGCCGTCGCAGCGCTCGCCCACGCTGTTGTTCTGGCAGTTGACGCAGACGGCCGCCTCCTCGCTCGGCCCCTCCGACACCCACGTGGGGATCTGGGGGGCAGCGGGGTGGGCGGGGGGCACGGCTGCCCCACGGGAGGGACGGGGACCCCCCGGTGGGGAAGTGGGGGCCAGGGGGAAACGGGGAGCCCCAGGGCCCCCAGGACGTGGGGCGGGGTGAGACAGGACCCACCCAGGACGTGGGGCAGGTGACGGGGACACTCCCCCGAACCCCAGGACGTGGGACTGCTGAGCGGAACCCCTCCACCCCGTTGCTGTGGGGAGCCCCCCCACCCCTGCGCCGTGGGGAGCCCCTGGGGACCCCCCCCACCCCCAGCCCCGCGCCGTGGGGGGCCCCACTGACCATGGCGGGCTCGAGGGGGAAGCGGGCGGGGTCCCGGCGGGCGCGCTCGTACTCCTCCCGCGAGATGCAGACGGCGGCGTTGTGGCGGCAGAAGCTGCGGCAGGGCCGGCACGAGCCCCCCGCCCGCGCCGAGCCCACGAAGAGGGGCCGGCACCGCTCGCACTGCGGGCCCTGCCGTGGGGCAGGCTCAGCCCGCGCTGCAGCCTGCCCCGCAGCCCCCCCGCGTCCCGCCCCACATCCCTGCCCCAAGCAGCCCCCCCCGCCGCCCCACGCCCCCCCGCCCTGCCCCACCTTGGTGTTGTTGAAGCACTGGAGGCACTGGTCGCGCGCGGCGGGGCTGAGGCACTGGCTGTGCCCGTTGCACTGGCACTGCACCGAGCAGTTGTGCCCCACGTAGCCGAAGTGGCAGCGGCAGCGGTTGGGCTCCACGCACGTCCCGTTCAGGCAGCCCTGCTCGCACACCGGCCGGCACAGCCCCGTGGCGCTGCGGGGAGGGCTCGCACGGGGGCACGGGGGGCACGAGGGGGTGCCCCTCGCACTCCCGGGGGGGCCGGGGGGCTCCCGGCGCGTGCAAACCCGCTCCCGAGGACGCAGGGCGCGCCTCGCGCGTGCAAACCCGCTCCCGGCGCGCTCACGAGGACGCAGGGCGCGCCTCGCGCGTGCAAACCCGCTCCCGGCGCGCTCACGAGGACGCAGGGCGCGCCTCGCGCGTGCAAACCCGCTCCCGGGGCTCGCTTGCACGACGGGAGCACCGTGGTCGTGCAAAAGCCGCAGGCGTGCTGCCCCGCACACTCAGGTGCGACGCCCTCGTGCGCGCGCGCGAGGGCCGTTTGCTCTGCGCACGCCAGAGCCGGAGCGAAGCCCCGTGGGCGCACGCGTGGGGGGTTGCCGCGGCCCGCCCCCGCCCGCCCGCTCACTTGTCCAGCGTGTAGCCGCTCTTGCAGGCGCAGCGGTAGCCGTGCGGGAGGTCGTGGCAGTCCTGCGTCTCGTTGCAGTCGTGGTGCCCGTTGAGGCACTCGTTCTCGGGGGGGCAGCCCAGGAAAGCCCACTCCGCCTCTGCCCCGCAGGCCTGCGCCAGCCCTGGGGCGGCAGGGAGGGGGCTGGGGGGGGGACGCGGCTTCCCCTGCCCCATAGCCCCCCCCCGGGCTCCCCATGGCTGCCCCAGGCACCCCAAAGCCCCCCCCCAGCCCTCTATCCCTGCCCAAGGACCCTATAGACCCCCCCCAGGCACCCCATAACCCCCCCCCAGCCCTCTGTCCCTGCCCCAGGCACCCCAGAGCCCCCCCCAAGCCACCCGTACCCGCCTCCAGTGCCCCATAGCCCACCCCACAGACCCCACAGCCCACCCCAAGCACCCCATCCCTGCCCCAGGCACCCCAGAGCCCACCCCAAGCACCCCAGAGCCCGCCCCAGGCACCCCAGAGCCCACCCCAGGCACCCCATCCCTGCCCCAGGCACCCCAGAGCCCCCCCCAAGCCACCCGTACCCGCCTCCAGTGCCCTATAGCCCACCCCACAGACCCCACAGCCCACCCCAAGCACCCCATCCCTGCCCCAGGCACCCCAGAGCCCACCCCAGGCACCCCAGAGCCCACCCCCAGGCACCCCAGAGCCCACCCCCAGGCACCCCAGAGCCCCCCCGAGCCCCCCAGCGTACCGTGGCGGGGGCCGTGGAGGCCGCCCTCCAGGCAGCGGCCGCTGCCGTTGTGCCCGCGGCGGGCGCACCAGCCGCAGCGGGGCTGGCGGAGGCAGCGGGAGCACTGGGGGGCCCCCGCGCACCCCGGGGTGCAGCTCTCAGCCCCCCGCAGCAGCCGCCCGCACGCCCCGGCCGCGCACCGCAGGGGGACGTAGCTGGGGCTCATGCACTGCGGGGGTGGAGAAGGGGGTCGGGGGGGGCCCACAGCCCACCCCAAGCACCCCATACCTGTCCCCCCAGTCACCCTCTGATGCCACGGACCCCCAACTCCCCCCGTGCCCCCATACACCCCCCAACTGGGTCCTTAAGACCCCATACTCAGTCCCCCAGCCCTCCCCACCCCATAACTGGTCCCCCAAACCCCCGTACTTGGTCCCCCCCACCTCCTCGCCACTGAAACCCCCCCATACACCCCACAACTGGCCCCCCAGCCCCCATACGCACCCCCCCACCCCCATACGCAGCCCCCCAGACCTCCCCGCCCCCGAAGCCCCCCCATACACCCCACAACTGGCCCCCCAGCCCCCATACGCACCCCCCACCCCCATACGCAGCCCCCCAGACCTCCCCGCCCCCGAAGCCCCCCCATACACCCCACAACTGGCCCCCCAGCCCCCATACGCAGCCCCCCAGTCCCCATACTCCGCCCCCCAGCCCCCATACGCACCCCCGCAGCCCCCATACGCAGCCCCCCAGCCCCCATACTCCGCCCCCCAGCCCCCATACGCACCCCCCAGCCCCCATCGCAGCCCCCCACACCTCCCTGCTCCCCAAGCCCCCCCATACACCCCACAACTGACCCTCCAGCCCCCATATGCACCTCCCCAGCCCCCATACGCAGCCCCCCAGCCCCCATACGCACCCCCGCAGCCCCCATACGCAGCCCCCCAGCCCCCATACTCCGCCCCCCAGCCCCCATACGCACCCCCCCAGCCCCCATCGCAGCCCCCCACACCTCCCTGCTCCCCAAGCCCCCCCATACACCCCACAACTGGCCCCCCAGCCCCCATATGCACCCCCCCAGCCCCCATATGCACCCCCCCAGCCCCCATACGCAGACCCCCAGACCTCCCCGCCCCCGAAGCCCCCCCATACACCCCACAACTGGCCCCCCAGCCCCCATACGCAGCCCCCCAGTCCCCATACGCAGCCCCCCAGCCCCCATACGCAGCCCCCCCCACCTCCCTGCTCCCCAAGCCCCCCCGTACACCCCACAACTGGCCCCCCAGCCCCCATATGCGCCCCCCCAGCCCCCATACTCCACCCCCCAGCCCCCATACGCACCCCCGCAGCCCCCATACGCAACCCCCCAGCCCCCATACTCCGCCCCCCAGGCCCTATACGCACCCCCGCAGCCCCCATACTCCACCCCCCAGCCCCCATACGCACCCCCCCAGCGCCCATACTCCGCCCCCCAGCCCCCATACGCAGCCCCCCAGCCCCCATACTCCGCCCCCCAGGCCCTATACGCACCCCCCCAGCCCCCATACTCCGCCCCCCAGCCCCCATACGCAGCCCCCCAGCCCCCATACTCCGCCCCCCAGCCCCCATACGCACCCCCGCAGCCCCCATACGCAGCCCCCCAGCCCCCATACGCACCCCCCCAGCCCTCCCCGCCCCCCCAAGCCCCCCGAGCCCCCACCTCCTGCAGGCTGACGCTCCAGACGCAGTGCTGCCAGCCCCCGTCGGCGCCCTTGGAGGCCAGGCAGGGCGCGCAGGAGCTGTGGTTGTGGCAGGGCGTGGGGCAGGGCAGGGGGGGCGAGGACTCCACGGGCATGGGGGAGACGTTGAGCAGCGAGTGGCTGAAGCAGGTCCAGTTGTAGGTGGGCTGCACGCTCAGGATGCGGCGGGTCTCGCCTGGGGGGCGCGGGGGGCTGGTGGGGGGCCCCGCGCTGCGCCCCCCGAACGGGGGGAGCTCTCAGGGCAGCTCCCCCGGCTCAGCTGCGCTGCAGCCCAGCGCCAGCCCCGCCGCACCTGCTGATCTCAGCCCCGCGGCACCCCACTTCCAGCCCCGCTGCACCCCACTTCCAGCCCCGCTGCACCCCACTTCCAGCCCCAACTGCACCCTCAGTCCCAGCCCCGCTGCACCCCACTCCCAGCCCCGCTGCACCCCACTCCCAGCCCCAACTGCACCCTCAGTCCCAGCCCTGCTGCACCCCACTCCCAGCCCCGCGGCACCCCACTTCCAGCCCCGCGGCACCCTCAGTCCCAGCCCTGCTGCACCCCACTCCCAGCCCCAATTGCTCCCCACTCCCAGCCCCAACTGCACCCCACTCCCAGCCCCAACTGCACCCTCAGTCCCAGCCCCAATTGCACCCCACTCCCAGCCCCAATTGCACCCCACTCCCAGCCCCAACTGCACCCTCAGTCCCAGCCCCAACTGCACCCCACTCCCAGCCCCAATTGCACCCCACTCCCAGCCCCAACTGCACCCTCAGTCCCAGCCCCAATTGCACCCCACTCCCAGCCCCAATTGCTCCCCACTCCCAGCCCCGCTGCCCCCCACTCCCAGCCCCAATTGCTCCCCACTCCCAGCCCCAATTGCCCCCCACTCCCAGCCCCAATTGCTCCCCACTCCCAGCCCCAATTGCTCCCCACTCCCAGCCCCGCTGCCCCCCACTCCCAGCCCCAATTGCCCCCCACTCCCAGCCCCAATTGCTCCCCACTCCCAGCCCCGCTGCCCCCCACTCCCAGCCCCAATTGCCCCCCACTCCCAGCCCCGCTGCCCCCCACTCCCAGCCCCAATTGCTCCCCACTCCCAGCCCCGCTGCCCCCCACTCCCAGCCCCAATTGCTCCCCACTCCCAGCCCCGCTGCCCCCCACTCCCAGCCCCAATTGCTCCCCACTCCCAGCCCCGCTGCCCCCCACTCCCAGCCCCAATTGCTCCCCACTCCCAGCCCCAATTGCTCCCCACTCCCAGCCCCAATTGCTCCCCACTCCCAGCCCTGCTGCCCCCCACTCCCAGCCCCAATTGCCCCCCACTCCCAGCCCTGCTGCCCCCCACTCCCAGCCCCAATTGCCCCCCACTCCCAGCCCCACCGCCCCCCGCTCCCGCCCCAATTGCTCCCCACTCCCAGCCCCGCTGCCCCCCACTCCCAGCCCCAATTGCTCCCCACTCCCAGCCCCAATTGCTCCCCACTCCCAGCCCCGCTGCCCCCCACTCCCAGCCCCAATTGCTCCCCACTCCCAGCCCCAATTGCTCCCCACTCCCAGCCCCGCTGCTCCCCACTCCCAGCCCCGCTGCCCCCCACTCCCAGCCCCAATTGCTCCCCACTCCCAGCCCCGCTGCCCCCCACTCCCAGCCCCGCCGCCCCCCCCGGCCCCGGCCCCCTGCCCCCCGCTCCCGCCCCGTACCGGTGCGCTTGAACTGCCGCGTCCACATGCACTTGCCCGAGGCCGTGCACTTGGGGCAGTCGGAGGCCTCGCAGGAGGCCTCGGAGCAGTTGGCGGCGGCGAAGATCTCCCGCTGGTTGATGCGGCAGTCGTTCTCCGAGGTGCAGCTGCCGCCGCTGCCGATGCAGGCTCCCTCGGGGCAGTTCGTGCACCACTTGCACTGCGGGGGGGCCTGCGGGCGGGGGCGCGGGGTGAGGGGCGCCCCGGGGCGCCCCGGCCCCGCCCCGGGGTGCCCCCGCTCACCGGGGAGCCCTGCCGCAGGGCGCGGGGGTGCAGGGCCAGGCACTCGCTGCAGGTCCGCAGGCGCCGGCAGTCCTCGGGGGAGCGCGGTGCCGGGGAGCAGGCGGCCGGGCCCGGGGCGCAGCCCAGCCTGCCGGCGTTTGCATCTCGTTTGCATGCCCCGCCCACCCTCAGGCCCAATTCATACCCCCACCCCACTGCAGCCCCCCCACCCCACAGCCCCCCGTAGCCCCCACCCCGCAGCAGCCCCCCCCCCCAGCCCCCCGTAGCCCCCACCCCGCAGCTGCCCCCCCCACCCCCCCGTAGCCCCCACCCCACAGCAGCCCCCCCCCCAGCCCCCCGTAGCCCCCACCCCACAGCAGCCCCCCCACCCCACAGCCCCCCGTAGCCCCCACCCCGCAGCTGCCCCCCCATCCCACAGCACCCCCTACCCCCCCACCCCACAGCAGCCCCCCCCACAGCCCCCCAGCCCCCCACAGCTGCCCCCCCATCCCACAGCACCCCCACCCCACAGCCCCCCGTACCCCCGACCCCACAGCTGCCCCCCCCAACAACCGCCCGCAGCCGCCCCCAGCAGCCCCCCGTAGCCCCCACCCCACAGCAGCCCCCCCACCCCATAGCACCCTGTACCCCCTCCCACCCCCCAGCAGCCCCCCCAGCCCGCAGCCCCCCCACAGCCGCCCCCAGCAGCCCCCCCACCCCACAGCACCCCGTACCCCCCCAGCCCCAGCAGCCCCCCCAGCCCCCTGTACCCCCCCCAGCCCCCCAGCCCCCCCAGCCCCCTGTACCCCCCCCAGCCCCTCACCGCTGGGCAGCCTCGGCGCAGAGGCAGCGGCCCTGGCACCAGGCGCAGGCAGCGCCCGAGCGGTTGCAGGCCTCGGGGCCGGGCAGGGACAGGCAGGGGTCCGCGGGCAGCCGCAGCGCCCACAGCCGCCCCAGGGCCACCCCGTTGAAGCCCCCCGAGACGTAGACCCGGCCCCCCGCCACCGCCACTGCGTGGGCCACCGAACGGTTCATGGGCTCGCCCACCACCGCCGCCTCTGGGGACGGGCGGACGGCGTCGGTCCTGGGGTCCCCAGCCCCCGGGGGGTCCCCAGCCCCTTTGGGGTCTCCCTCTCCCGGGCTGCAGCCCCCTCCCCGCCGAGTGCCCGCTCCCCAAGCGTTTCGGGGTCTCCGATCCCCTTGCGGGGTCCCCAGTCCCTCCGGGGTCCCCAGCCTCCGTGGGGTCCCCAGCCCCTTTGGGGTCCCCCTCTCCCGGGCTGCAGCCCCCTCCCCGCCAAGTGCCCGCTCCCCGAGCGTTTCGGGGTCCCCGATCCCCTTGCGGGGTCCCCAGCCCCTTTGGGGTCCCCAGCCCCCACGGGGTCCCCAGCCTCCGTGGGGTCCCCAGCCCCCGCGGGGTCCCCAGCCCCTTTGGGGTCCCCCTCTCCCAGGCTGCAGCCCCCTCCCCGCCAAGTGCCCGCTCCCCGAGCGTTTCGGGGTCCCCGATCCCCTTGCGGGGTCCCCAGCCCCTTTGGGGTCCCCAGCCCCTCCGGGGTCCCCAGCCTCCGTGGGGTCCCCAGCCCCTTTGGGGTCCCCCTCTCCCGGGCTGCAGCCCCCTCCCCGCCAAGTGCCCGCTCCCCGAGCATTTCGGGGTCCCCGATCCCCTTGCGGGGTCCCCAGCCCCTTTGGGGTCCCCAGCCCCTCCGGAGTCCCCAGCCTCCGTGGGGTCCCCAGCCCCTTTGGGGTCCCCCTCTCCCGGGCTGCAGCCCCCTCCCCGCCAAGTGCCCGCTCCCCGAGCGTTTCGGGGTCCCCGATCCCCTTGCGGGGTCCCCAGCCCCCGCGGGGTCCCCAGCCCCTTTGGGGTCCCCCTCTCCCGGGCTGCAGCCCCCTCCCCGCCAAGTGCCCGCTCCCCGAGCGTTTCGGGGTCCCCGATCCCCTTGCGGGGTCCCCAGCCCCTGTGGGGTCCCCCTCTCCCGGCTGCAGCCCCCTCCCCGCCGAGTGCCGGCTCCCCGAGCGTTTCGGGGTCCCCGATCCCCCCGTTACTGGGGGTGCGGTCGCGCCCCCACGGTCTCACCGGCGTGGGGGGGCAGCACCCAGGCGTTGCAGCGCAGCTGGTAGAGCAGCAGCTGGTTGCTGAAGTCCTGGCTCTCCGTCCGGCCCCCCAGGACCACCATCACGTCCCCCACCACCGCCGCCGCGTGGAAGAAGTGGGGCAGGGGCTGGGGGAGGGGGACACGAGAGGGGGGGGGTCACAGAGGGGACCCCCACATCCCCCGAAAGCCCCGTGCGCCCTAAAGCCAGAGGTGCCCCTTACGTGCCCCCCCCCACAGGGGCCACCAAACGCTCCATGGGGACCCCACAGAGCCCCCCCCATTCCCTAATGCCTCTGGGGTGCCCCCCAACACCCCCAGACACCCCCCAAGGCCCCCCCAGACACCCCCCAACACCCCCAGATGCCCCAAAGGGCCCCAGACACCCCCCAAAACCCTCAGGTCCCCCAAAGGTCAAAGACTCCCCTCAAGGCCCCCGCAGACACCCCCCAACACCCCCAGGCCCCCCAAAGGCCCCCCCAGACACCCCAAAGGCCCCCCAGACTCCCCCTAATGCCCCCTAGTGCCCCCAGAGGCCCTCCCAGACTCCCCCCAACACCCCCTAGTGCCCCCGGAGGCCCCCCCAGACACCCCCAAAGCTCCCCCAGATATCCCCCAACACACCCCGGTGCCCCCAGAGGCCCCCCAGACTCCCCCCAACACCCCCTGGTGCCCCCAGAGGCCCCCCCAGACACCCCAAAGGCCTCCCCAGACTCCCCCCAACACCCCCCGGTCCCCCCAGACACCCCCAACACCCCCAGGTGCCCCAAAAGGCCCCCCCAGACACCCCCAGGTGCCCCCAAAGGCCCCCCCAGACTCCCCCAACACCCCCAAAGCCCCCCCAGATACCCCCCAACACACCCCAGTGCCCCCAGAGGCCCCCCCAGACACCCCCCAACACCCCCTGGTGCCCCCGGAGGCCACCCCAGACACCCCCAAAGCTCCCCCAGATACCCCCCAACACACCCCGGTGCCCCCAGAGGCCCCCCAGACTCCCCCCAACACCCCCTGGTGCCCCCAGAGGCCCCCCCAGACACCCCAAAGGCCTCCCCAGACTCCCCCCAACACCCCCCGGTCCCCCCAGACACCCCCAACACCCCCAGGTGCCCCAAAAGGCCCCCCCAGACACCCCCAGGTGCCCCCAAAGGCCCCCCCAGACTCCCCCAACACCCCCAAAGCCCCCCCAGATACCCCCCAACACACCCCAGTGCCCCCAGAGGCCCCCCCAGACACCCCCCAACACCCCCTGGTGCCCCCGGAGGCCACCCCAGACACCCCCAAAGCTCCCCCAGATACCCCCCAACACACCCCGGTGCCCCCAGAGGCCCCCCAGACTCCCCCCAACACCCCCTGGTGCCCCCAGAGGCCCCCCCAGACACCCCAAAGGCCTCCCCAGACTCCCCCCAACACCCCCCGGTCCCCCCAGACACCCTCAACATCCCCAGGTGCCCCAAAAGGCCCCCCCAGACACCCCCAGGTGCCCCCAAAGGCCCCCCCAGACTCCCCCCAACACCCCCCGGTGCCCCCAGATGCCCCCCCAGACACCCCCAGGCCCCCCCAGACACCCCAAAGGTCCCCCCAGAGGCCCCCCCAGACACCCCCAAAGCCCCCCCAGACTCCCCCCAACACCCCCCGGTCCCCCCAGACACCCCCAAAGCCCCCCCAGACTCCCCCCAACACCCCCCGATGCCCCCAGAGGCCCCCCCAGACACCCCAAAAGCCCCCCCCAGACACCCCCAGGACCCCCAGAGGCCCCCCCAGACACCCCAAAGGCCCCCCAGACACCCCCAAAGCCCCCCCCACGCCCCCCCCCCCCCACCTTGCGGCCCTGGGAGGGGGCGAGGAGGCTCCAGGTGAGGTTGGGGCAGTGGAGGCTGTAGAGCTCGGGGGAGGCCGAGACGGTCTCCACGTGGAAGCGGTGGCCCCCGAAGACGTAGACGGCGTCCGTGTCCTCGTGGTAGACGGCCGAGTGGCCGTAGAGGCCTGGGGGGGGGCGAGGGGGGGCTGAGCCCAGCGCGGGGGGGCCCGGGCAGCACCGGGGGGGCCCAGCCCCGTTACCGGGGTCTATGCGGCACTGGGAGGTGATGGGGACAGTCCTGGGGGGGGTATCAGGGGTCTGGGGGGCACTGGGGACAGTCCTGGGGGGGTATCGGGGGTCTGGGGGGCACTGGGGACAGTCCTGGGGGGGTATCGGGGGTCTGGAGGGTGATGGGGACAGTCCTGGGGGGTATCGGGGGTCTGGGGGGCACTGGGGACAGTCCTGGGCGGGTATCGGGAGTCTGGGGGGCACTGGGGACAGTCCTGGGGGGGTATTGGGGGTCTGGGGGGCAATGGGGAAAGTCCTGGGGGGTATCGGGGGTCTGGGGGGCACTGGGGACAGTCCTGGGGGGGTATTGGGGGTCTGGGGGGCAATGGGGAAAGTCCTGGGGGGTATCGGGGGTCTGGGGGGCACTGGGGACAGTCCTGGGGGGGTATTGGGGGTCTGGGGGGCACTGGGGGACGATGGGGACATTCCTGGGGAGGTATCAGGGGTCTGGGGGGCACTGGGGGCAATGGGGACAGTCCTGGGGGGTATCGGGGGTCTGGGGGGCACTGGGGGCAGTCCTGGGGGGGTATTGGGGGTCTGGGGGGCACTGGGGGGCGATGGGGACATTCCTGGGGGGGTATCGGGGGTCTGGGGGGCACTGGGGGCACTGGGGACATTCCTGGGGGGGGTATCGGGGGTCTGGGGAGCACTGGGGGCACTGGGGACATTCCTGGGGGGGTATCGGGGGTCTGGGGAGCACTGGGGGCACTGGGGGCAGTCCTGGGGGGTATCAGGGGTCTGGGGGGCACTGGGGGCAGTCCTGGGGGGTATCGGGGCTCTGGGGGGCACTGGGGGCAGTCCTGGGGGGTATCGGGGCTCTGGGGGGCACTGGGGGCAGTCCTGGGGGGTCCCAGCTTAGCACCCCTTACTGTAAGAATCCGGGGGCTCCCAGCTCGTTACCCCCACCGCCTAGACCCGGGGTCCCCCTTACCTGTGGGGGGGGTCCCGGCCTGCTGCCCCACCTCCCAGCTCTCCGTCTCCACCCGGTACCGCAGCAGCTTCTTGTTGAAGCCGTTTTGGGGCGAGTACCCCCCGATGAGCAGCAGCGAGGTCCCGCGCCGGGGGGTCAGCGTGTGCCCCGCCACCGCCGGCAGCAGCGGGTCCTGCTGGGGACGGGGTTGGGGGGCGCGGGTGACGCCCAGGACTGTCCCCACCGCCCCCAGTGCCCCCCAGACCCCCGATACCCCCCCAGGACTGTCCCCATCGCCCCTCAGTGCTCCCCAGACCCCCGAAATGCCCCCAGGACTGTCCCCATCACCCCCCAGTGCCCCCCAGACCCCCGATACCCCTCCAGGGCTGCCCCCATCGCCCTCCAGTGCCCCCCAGACCCCTGATCCGCCCCCAGGACCGTCCCCATCGACCCTAGTGACTCCCAGACCCCCAATACCCCCCCAGGACTGTCCCCAGTGCCCCCCAGACCCCCGATACCCCCCTAGGACTGTCCCCATCACCCCCCAGTGCCCCATAGACCCCCAACACCCCCCAGGACTGTCCCCAGTGACCCCCAGACCCCCGATACCCCCCTAGGACTGTCCCCATCACCCCCCAGTGCCCCATAGACCCCCAACACCCCCCCAGGACTGTCTCCATCGCCCCCCAGTGCCCCCCAGACCCCCGATATCCCCCCCGAACTGTGCCCATCAGCCCCCCGTACCCCCCAGACCCGCGATACCCCCCTGGACTGTGCCCATCAGCCCCCAGTGCCCCCCAGACCCCCGATACCCCCCCCGGACTGTGCCCATCAGCCCCCAGTGCCCGGGAGGGGATCGGGGCGGGGGGTGCGGGGGTCCCTACCGGCTGCTGGCGCCACTGCAGCGTGGTGAGGTTGAGCACCCAGGCGTCGCTGGCCACCCCCGCGGCCGTCAGCCCCCCCAGCACCAGCATGGCGCGGCGGGCGGGCAGGGGGGCGGCCGCGTGGAAGTAGCGGGGCGAGGGGCCAGGACCCCCGTCCTCCGCCCCCGCCAGCATCTGGGTCCAGCGGCGCTCGGGGATGGAGTACCTGGGGGGCAGAGTAAAGGGGATCCGCGGGGCGGGGCCGGGCGGGGCCGGGCGGGGCCAGGGGGCGGGGCCTGCTCACCTGTAGACGTTTCCCAGCAGCCCCTGGGGCAGCGAGAGCCCCCCGAACATCCAGAGCGTCCCCTCCGGACCCTCCACCAGGCTGTGGCCCAGGCGGTGCAGGAACCGGCTGGCCGTGTCCTGGGGGGCAGGGGACAGCGGGGTCAGCCGGGGGCGCTGGGGGGGCGCTGGGGGTGGTCCTGGGGGGTGTCGGGGGTCTGGGGGGGTGGTCCTGGGGGGTATTGGGGGTCTGGGGGGTGGTCCTGGGGAGTATCAAGGGTCTGGGGGGCACTAGGGACAGTCCTGGGGGGGTATCGGGGGTCTGGGGGGGCAGTCCTGGGGGGTATTGGGGGTCTGGGGGGTGGTCCTGGGGAGTATCAAGGGTCTGGGGGGCACTAGGGACAGTCCTGGGGGGGTATCGGGGATCTGGGGGGGCGGTCCTGGGGGGTATCGGGGGTCTGGGGGGCACTAGGGACAGTCCTGGGGGGGGTATCAGGGGTCTGGGGGGTGGTCCTGGGGGGTATCGGGGGTCTGGGGGGGTGGTCCTGGGGGGTATTGGGGGTCTGGGGGGTGGTCCTGGGGAGTATCAAGGGTCTGGGGGGCACTAGGGACAGTCCTGGGGGGGTATCGGGGGTCTGGGGGGCAGTCCTGGGGGGTATCGGGGGTCTGGGGGGTGGTCCTGGGGGGTATCAGGGGTCTGGGGGGCACTAGGGACAGTCCTGGGGGGGTATCAGGGGTCTGGGGGGTGGTCCTGGGGGGTATCGGGGGTCTGGGGGGGTGGTCCTGGGGGGTATTGGGGGTCTGGGGGGTGGTCCTGGGGAGTATCAAGGGTCTGGGGGGCACTAGGGACAGTCCTGGGGGGTATCGGGGGTCTGAGGGGGCAGTCCTGGGGGGTATCGGGGGTCTGGGGGGTGGTCCTGGGGGGTATCGGGGGTCTGGGGGGCACTAGGGACAGTCCTGGGGGGGTATCGGGGTCTGGGGGGCACTGCGGGGTGATGGGGACAGTCCTGGAGGGGTATCGGGGGTCTGGGGGGCACTGGGAGCGATGGGGACAGTCCTGGAGGGGTATCGGGGGTCTGGGGGGCACTAGGGACAGTCCTGGGGGGGTATCAGGGGTCTGGGGGGTGGTCCTGGGGGGTATCGGGGGTCTGGGGGGGTGGTCCTGGGGGGTATTGGGGGTCTGGGGGGTGGTCCTGGGGAGTATCAAGGGTCTGGGGGGCACTAGGGACAGTCCTGGGGGGGTATCGGGGGTCTGAGGGGGCAGTCCTGGGGGGTATCGGGGGTCTGGGGGGTGGTCCTGGGGGGTATCGGGGGTCTGGGGGGCACTAGGGACAGTCCTGGGGGGGTATCGGGGTCTGGGGGGCACTGGGAGCGATGGGGACAGTCCTGGAGGGGTATCGGGGGTCTGGGGGGCACTGGGAGGCACTGGGGACAGTCCTGGGCGGGTATTGGGGTCCATGGGGCACTGGTGAAGGAGGCCAGGGGCCCCCCAGACCTGCGGGGGAGGATCCGTGGGGGAGAAGGGGGATCTGGGGGCCCCCCCGGGCAGAGGGCGGTGCCGGGCCCCCAGGGGTGGGCGCGGGGGGCACTCACGGCCGCCAGGTGCCCGTCGACGAGGGTCTCCCAGACGATGCTCCCCGGCCCCAGCGGCACCGAGCAGTCGGGGCCGGCGAAGCCCTCGCTGCAGACGCAGAGCCCCAGGGTCTGGGGGCGGGGGTGAGGGGGGGCTGCTGGCTTCCCCCTGCACCCCCAAACCCCCCTGTGTCCCCCCTGCATCCTCCTGCACCCCCAAACCCCGTGTCCCCCCTGCATCCCCAAACCCCGTGTCCCCCCTGCATCCTCCCTGCGTCCCCAAACCCCCTGCATCCCTCCTGTATCCCCCCTGCACCCCCAAACCCCCCTGTGTCCCCCCTGCACCCCCAAACCCCCCTGTGTCCCCCCTGCATCCTCCCATATCCCCCAAACCCCCTGCACCCCCAAACCCCCCGCACCCCCCCTGCACCCCCAGACCCCCTTCACCCCCCACATCCCCCTGCATCCCCAAACCCCCCACATGCCCCCTGCACCCCCAGACCCCCTTCACCCCCCACATCCCCCCTGCACCCCCAAACTCCCCACATCCCCCCTGCACCCCCAAACCCCCTCCACCCCCCACATCCCCCCTGCACCCCCAAATCCCCCGCACCCCCCTGCACCCCCAGACCCCCTCCAACCCCCACATCCCCCCTGCACCCCCAAACTCCCCACATGCCCCCTGCACCCCCAAACTCCCCACATCCCCCCTGCACCCCCAAACCCCCTCCACCCCCCACATCCCCCCTGCACCCCCAAATCCCCCGCACCCCCCCTGCACCCCCAGACCCCCTCCAACCCCCACATCCCCCCTGCACCCCCAAACCCCCCACATGCCCCCTGCACCCCCAGACCCCCTCCGCCCCCCCTTCTCCCCCCCCTGCACCCCCAGACCCCCCCCCGCCCCTCACCGCGTTGCAGGCGCCGTGCCCGGCGCGGGCACCGCAGTCCCCGGGGCAGAGGCGCTGGCGGCAGCCGGGCCCCCCGTGCCCCCCCCGGCAGGCGCAGCGGCCCCCCCGGCACTCCTGCCCCCCGGAACAGGGGGGGCGGCAGCTCTGCACCCCCACGCTGGCGTTGAACCCCGTCGGCTCGCTGCCGTTCGCCTCGTAGTACAGCACCAGCACCCCTGGGGGGGCACGGCGGGTCGGAGGGGGGGTCCCAGGGCACCCCGGCCCCCCCAAAATCCGCGTCACCCCCCCCTACCTGAGTGGGCCTCCAGGGTGAGGGGCTCAGGGCGGCCGTGCCCGCAGAAGGCCCCCAGCAGCGTGGGGTCCCCCTGCAGCACCCCGCTGTCCAGGAAGGCCGGCACCCCGTCGAAGGCGTAGGCATAGCTCGTCTGGGGGGGTACGGGGGTCTGGGGGGGGGGGCAGCACCCCCCTGTGCCCCCGGCGTGCCCCCGGCGTGCCCCCATCTCCCCAGCACCCCCCGTGCGCCCCCCGTGCCCCCAGCACCTCCCGTGCACCTCCCAAGTCCCCAGCACCCCCCTGTGCCCCCAGCGTGCCCCCATCTCCCCAGCACCCCCCATGCCCCCAGCACCTCCCGTGCACCTCCCAAGTCCCCAGCACCCCCCTGTGCACCCTCCTATGCCCCCAGCAGCCCCCATGCACCCCCCGTGCCCCCAGCACCTCCCGTGCACCTCCCAAGTCCCCAGCACCCCCCTGTGCACCCTCCTATGCCCCCAGCACCCCCATGTACCCCCCCATGCCCCCAGCACTCCCCATGCACCCCCCGTGCCCCCAGCACCTCCCGTGCACCTCCCAAGTCCCCAGCACCCCCCCATGCACCCCCCATGCCCCCAGCACCCCCCGTGCACCCCCCCAAGACCCCAGCACCCCCCTGGCCCCCCCCATGCCCCCAGCACCCCCGTGCACCCCTGTGCCCCCAGCACCTCCCGTGCACCTCCCAAGTCCCCAGCACCCCCCTGGGCACCCTCCTATGCCCCCAGCACCCCCCATGCACCCCCCCCGTGCCCCCAGCACCCCCCCATGCACCCCCCATGCCCCCAGCACTTCCTGTGCACCCCCCAAGTCCCCAGCACCCCCGTGCACCCCCCATGCCCCCAGCACCCCCGTGCACCCCCCATGCCCCCAGCACCCCCCATGCACCCCCCGTGCCCCCAGCACCCCCCCATGCACCCCATGCACCCCCCATGCCCCCAGCACCCTCCGTGCACCCTCCCATGCGCCCAGCACCCCCCCATGCACCCCATGCACCCCCCATGCCCCCAGCACCCCCATGCCCCCAGCACCCCCGTGTACCCCCCATGCTCCCAGCACCCCCGTGCACCCCCCCAAGTCCCCAGCACCCCCGTGCACCCCCATGCCCCCAGCACCCCCGTGCACCCCCAATACCCCCAGCACCCCCGTGCCCCCCTCACCATGCAGGGCGTGCGCAGGTCGGGCTGCAGGGTCAGGCTGAGGGTGGGGCAGGGCTCCCCGGGGGGGCACGGCTCCAGGCCCCCCGTGGCCGACAGCACCCACACGCAGTAGGAGAGGCCCCCCCCGGCCGCCGGGCCCCCCCCGGCCAGCCGGGACCCCAGGGCCACGGGCGAGGAGAGGTTGGCCAGCAGCAAGCGGCCCCCGCACTCCCGGTAGCACGTGCCCCCGTCCCTGGGGGGCGAGAGGAGGGTGGGGGGCTGCAGCCGTGCACGGGGCAGGGGCTTGCACGGGGGGGCTGGGGCCAGTGAATCGGGGCTGGGGGCTTGCATGGGGGTCTGGGGCTGCTGAGAAGGGGCTGGGGGCTTGCACGGGGGTCAGGGGCTGGTGTATGGGGGTCTGGGGGCTTGCGTGGGGGTCTAGGGCCAGTGAATTGGGGCTGGGGGCTTGCACGGGGGTCAGGGGCTGGTGTATGGGGGTCTGGGGGCTTGCATGGGGGGCTGGGGCCAGTGAATTGGGGCTGGGGGCTTGCACAGGGGTCAGGGGCTGGTGTATGGGGGTCTGGGGCTGCTGAGCAGGGGCTGGGGGCTTGCACGGGGGTCAGGGGCTGGTGTATGGGGTCTGGGGCTGCTGGGTAGGGGCTGGGGGCTTGCACGGGGGTCAGGGGATAGCAAATTGGGGCTGGGGGCTTGCACAGGGGTCAGGGGCTGGTGTATGGGGGTCTGGGGCTGGTGCACAAGCGCTGGGGGCTTACAGAGGGGTCAGGGGCTACTGAATAGGGGCTGGGGGCTTGCACAGGGGTCTGGGGCCAGTGAATTGGGGCTGGGGGCCTGCATGGGGGTCTGGGGCTGGTGCACAAGGGCTGGGGGCTTAACACGGGGGTCTGGGGCTGGCATGGGGGGTCCTGGGCCAGGCCACGGGGGCCGGGGGCTCGCACATGGGTCGGGGGCTCGCAGAGGGGCCGGGGTTCTGCCGGGGGGTGCTTTGCGCCCCCCCCCGCCCTCACCTGGGGTCCCCGAAGTACCCGGGGGCGCAGCGCTCGCAGTGGGGTCCCTCGGTGGGGGGGGCGCAGAAGCAGGCGCCGGTGGTCCCGTGGCAGTGCCCCCGCTCGGGCCGGCCGTGGCCGTGGCACCGGCACTGCCGGCAGCCCCCCGGCCCCGTGGCATCCCCGAAGCTGCCGGGGCGGCAGAGCTGGCAGCGCTCCCCGTGGGTCCAGTCTGCGGGGACAGGGGACGCGTGGGGACGCGGGGGGGACGCGGGGGGACGCGGGGGGACGTGGGGGGGCGCGGGGGGGCTTACTCTGGCAGCGGTCGCAGACGCCGGGTCCGGCCGTCTCGCAGCTGCTGTGGAAGTGGCAGCCGCAGTCCACGGAGCAGAGGGCGGCCGCGTCCCCCGCGTCCCCCGCGGCGTCCCCCGCGTCCCCCGCGGCGTCCCCGCGGCCAGTGGCATTGGCGGGCGGCGAGGTCCAGCCCAGGTGGCAGACGCAGGTGTAGTTGGGGGCCCCGCTGCAGTAGCCGTGGCCGCAGTCATCGTAGCACCTGGGGGGGGGGAACGGGGGGGCGTGGGGACCCCCGATAGCAGCACCCCTGTCCCCACGCGTCCCCCCCCCCAGCACCGGGACGGCGGGAGCCAGCTCCTGCGTCCCCTCCGCGTCCCCAACACGTGGGATGGGTGCCTGCGGTCCCCCTGTCCCCCCAAAACGTCCCCCATCACGAGACGGACACGCACGATCCTTGTGTCCCCCAAATGTCCCCGTCCATGCATGGTCCCCGTGTCCCCCAAATGTCCCCGTCCAGGCATGGTCCCCGTGCCCCCCAAACGTCCCCATCCCATGGGACGGCCGTGTGGGGTCCCCGTGCCCCCCAAACGTCCCCATCCCATGGGACGGCCGTGTGGGGTCCCCGTGCCCCCCAAACGTCCCCATCCCATGGGACGGCCGTCCGCGGTCCCCGTGCCCCCCAAACGTCCCCATCCCATGGGACGGCCGTGTGGGGTCCCCGTGCCCCCCAAACGTCCCCATCCCATGGGACGGCCGTGTGGGGTCCCCGTGCCCCCCAAACGTCCCCATCCCATGGGACGGCCGTCCGCGGTCCCCGTGCCCCCCAGACGCCCCGACCCCGTGGGCCGCCCCCCCGGCGCCCCGCGCCCGGCTCACGTGCGGTTGCAGTGGGTGGTCCCGTCCCCGGCGTAGCCGCGCCGGCAGCGGCACTCGAAGGCCTGGGGGGTGTTGTGGCAGGCGGCGAAGGGGTGGCAGGCGGCCATGCCCAGGCGGCACTCGTCCACGTCGGGGCACTGCCCGTAGGACCAGGCGGCCCCCCGCCCGGGGGGCAGCCCCCCCGGCTCCCCCAGCGCCGCCGAGCAGTTGGGGTAGCCCCGCAGCCCCGAGAAGTCCCCCTCCAGGCACCTGGGGGGGGACGGGTCAGCCGTGGGGCTCGGGGGGTGTCCCCGGCTCTCAGGGGACCCCCCCGGCCCCCCCGCCGGCCCCCCTCACCGCCCCAGCGTGGGGTTGTCGGCGTCGCCGCACCAGCCGCACTCCAGGTTCTGCAGGCACTCGCGGCACGTGTTGAAGCGGGAGCAGTCCAGGCACTGCGGCGCCGAGTGCACGCTGCCGGGACCCCCGGGGTCACCCCCCCGGCCGCGGGACCCCCAGGGCGTCCCCCTGCTGCTCGGGACCCCCAGGGCGTCCCCCAGACCCCCAGGATGTCCCCCTGCTGCTCGGGACTCCCAGGGCATCCCCCTGGCACCCAGGACGTCCCCCTGCTCCTCGGGACCCCCAGGGCGTCCCCCAGACCCTCAGGATGTCCCCCAGACTCCCAGGATGTCCCCCTGCTGCTCAGGACCCCCAGGGCGTCCCCCAGACCCCCAGGACACCCTTGTGCCCCCAAGACCTCTAGGATGCTCATGTGCCCCCCAGGACGTCCCCAGGACCCCCAGGACACCCCCAGGACGCCCCCAGGACCCCCGTGTGCCCCCCAGGATGCCCCCAGGACCCCCAGGACACACCCAGGCCCCCCATGTGCCCCCCAGGATCCCCCCAGGACCCCCCCAAGATGTCCCTGTGCCCACAGGACCTCCCCTCAGGACCTCCAGGATGCTCATGTGCCCCCCAGGACGCCCCCAGGCCCCCCCTGTGCCCCCCAGGACGCCCCCAGGACCCCCCCGGGACGCCCCCAGGCCCCCCGTGTGCCCCCCCCGGCTCACCTGTCGTACCAGCCCCGGCAGTCCCCGTAGGGGTACTTGGCCAGGTAGGCGGCGAAGAAGAAGCAGCTGCGGGTGGACTGGCACCAGGCGCACTGGCTGGAGTTGGAGAGGCAGGCGGAGCAGGAGCGGCGCCTGCGGGGGGGCTCCGTCAGACCCCCACCCGCCAGGACCCCCCCCCGGGCCCCCCGGACCCCCCCCCCCCCGCCGGCACGCACTGGCTGCAGAGGCTGGGGCAGTGGTGGGGGGCGCGGACGGCCCCCGCCTGCCGCCCCCGGCGGCTGCAGACGAAGTCGCCCTTCTTGCTGCTGTGCACCTGCCACTCGCAGAAGGGGTCCTGGGGGGCGTGAGGCCCTGCGCAGCCCCCCGGAGCCCCCCCGAGCCCTCTGCGCCCCCAGAGCCCCCCCCGAGCCCCTCTGCACCCCCCGAGCCCCCCCTGAGCCCTCTGCACCCCCAGAGCCTCCCCGAGCCCTCTGCAACCCCAGAGCCCCCCCCCGAGCCCTCTGCACCCCCAAACCACTCCCCGAGCCCCTCTGCACCCCCAGACCCCTCCCCAAGTCCCTCTGCAGACCCCAGCCCCTCCCCGAGCCCTCTGCACCCCCAGACCCCCCCCGAGCCCTCTGCACCCCCAAACCACTCCCCGAGCCCCTCTGCACCCCCAGACCCCTCCCCAAGTCCCTCTGCAGACCCCAGCCCCTCCCCGAGCCCTCTGCACCCCCAGACCCCTCCCCGAGCCCCTCTGCACCCCCAGACCCCTCCCCGAGTCCCTCTGCAGACCCCAACCCCTCCCCGAGCCCTCTGCACCCCCAGACCCCTCCCCGAGCCCCTCTGCAGACCCCAACCCCTCCCCAAACCCCTCTGCAGACCCCAACCCCTCTCCGAGCCCCTCTGCACCCCCCAACCCCTCCCAGCCCCTCTGCAGCCCCTGACCCCCCCCCAAACCCCTCTGCAGCCCCCCAGCCCCTCTGCACCCCCAGACTCCCCCCTGAACCCCTCCGCAGCCCCCGTCCCCCCTCCCCGCACCCCTCCGCAGCCCCCGTCCCCCCTCCCCAAACCCCTCTGCAGCCCCTCGCACCCCCAGCCCCCTCCCTGCACCCCTCTGCAGCCCCCGGCCCCCCTCCCCAAACCCCCCTGCAGCCCCCCAGCCCCCTCCCCGCACCCCTCCGCAGCCCCCGGCCCCCCGAGCCCCCCCAGCGCTCACGGCGGCGCAGGCCTGGCAGTCGCGGTAGTCCTCGCAGAGGACGCAGTTGGCGGGGGCCAGGACGAGGCGGGGGCCCCCCCCTCCGCAGAGCCCCCCCGGGGGGTGCAGGCGGCCGTGGCAGGAGGCGCTGGGGGGGCACCAGCCGCAGCCCTGGTCGGCCAGGCAGGCCAGGCAGGAGGGGTAGGAGGGGCAGCGCCCCGGGGGGGAGCGGAAGGGCTCCAGGAAGAAGAAGGAGATCTCCTGGGGGGGCACGGGGGGGCGTCGGGGCGGGGGGTGCCCCCCCGGCTGTACCCCCAGACCCCCGGCCCCCGGCCGGAGGGGGCACCCAAAGGGAGCCCCTGCCACAGCCCGCAGCCCCTATGCGCCCCGAAGGGACCCCCCGCCCCAACCTGCGCCCCGAAGGGACCCCCCGCCCCAACCTGTGCCCCGAAGGGACCCCCCGCCCCAACCTGTGCCCCGAAGGGACCCCCCGCCCCAGCCGGCACCCGAAGGGACCCCCCGCCCCAGCCGGCACCCGAAGGGAGCCCCCACCCCAGCCGGCACCCGAAGGGACCCCTCACCCCAATCTGCACCCTACAGAGACCCCCCCACCCCAACCTGCACTCGATAGGGACCCCCCCCCAATTCTGCACCCCGTAGGGACCCCCCACCCCAACCTGCACTCCATAAGGACCCCCTGCCCCAACCTGCACCCCACAGACACCCCCCCACCCCAACCTGCACTCGATAGGGACCCCCCCCAATTCTGCACCCCATAGGGACCCCCCACCCCAACCTGCACTCCATAAGGACCCCCTGCCCCAACCTGCACCCCACAGAGACCCCCCCACCCCAACCTGCACTCGATAGGGACCCCCCCCCCCAATTCTGCACCCCATAGGGACCCCCACCCCAACCTGCACCTCCATACAGACCCCTTAGACCAGCTCCGCAACTCCCAGAGACCCCTAATTCCAACCCGCAGCCCCCTGAGACCCCCCTACCCCAATTCTGCACCCCGTAGGGACCCCCTGCCCCAACCTGCACCCCACAGAGACCCGCTACACAAGCCTGCACCCCGTATGGACCCCCCGCCCCAACCTATGGCCCATAAGAGACCCCTTATCTTAACCCTGGACCCCACAGAGACCCCTAACTCCAACCCGCAGCCCCCTGAGACCCCCCACCCCAACCTGCACCTCCATAGGGACCCCCCACCCCAACCTGCACCCCCACAGGGACCCCCTACCCCAACCTGTGCCCCACAAGGGACCCCTTACCTTAATTTTGTACCCCACAGGAACCCCTTACGCTAATCTGAGACCACACAGAGACCCCCCACCCCAACCTGCACCCCCATAGGGACCCCTACCCCAACCTGCACCCCCACAGGGACCCCCCACCCCAACCCACACCCCCCCAGAGACCCCTCACCCCAACCTGTGCCCCACAAGGGACCCCTTACCTTAACCCCGTGCCCCACAGGAGCCCCTCACGCCAATTCGCCACCCCGTGGAGACCCCCCCCCCCCCCGTGTCCCGGACCCCCGCGGGGCCCCCCGCACTCACGCTGCCCCCCGGGACGCCGGTGCGGTCCCAGACGAGGGTGAGCTCGCTGCTCTGCCCGCTGCCCGAGCTGTTGAAGTGCCCCTCCACCTGCACCGCGTACTTGTTGCCCCGCTCGGGCGCCCGGAAGAGCCGCTCGGGGCGCGGGCGCTGCAGGGGACGCGTCTCCCGCTCCTGCTGCACCGACCAGCGCCCCACTTCCTCCTGCAAGGGGGACCCCGAAACCGGGGGGACCCTCAGACCTGCCGGGACCCACGGCACGGCACCCCACCCGCTCCTGCAAGGGGGACCCCGAAACCCGGGGGGACCCTGAGCCCTGCCGGGACCCACGGCACAGCGCCCCACCTCCTCCTGCAAGGGGGACCCCGAAACCCGGGGGGACCCTCAGACCTGCCGGGACCCACGGCACGGCACCCCACCCGCTCCTGCAAGGGGGACCCCAAAACCCAGGGGGACCCTGAGCCCTGCCGGGACCCCCGGCACAGTGCCCCACCTCCTCCTGCAAGGGGGACCCCGAAACCCGGGGGGACCCTCAGCCCTGCCGGGACCCCCAGCACAGCGCCCCACCTCCTCCTGCCAGGGGGACCCCAAAACCCTGAACCCTGCCGGGACCCCCAGCACGGCACCCCACCTGCTCCTGCAAGGGGGACCCCAAAACCCTGAACCCTGCCGGGACCCCTGGCTCAGCCTGGAGCCCCACTTTCCCCTGCAAGTGGAGACGAGGGAGATCCCAAACCCACGGGGAGGACCCCAACCCCCCCTGGGACCCCTCCCAAACCCCATTATCCCCCCTCCTCCCACAAGCAGGGAGCCCAAACCCCCCCCCTGCCCCCCCTTACCAGCTCAGGGGAGTTGGGGTGCCGGCCCAGGCGGGCGACGACGTAGAGGCGCTGGATGCGGGCCCAGACGCTGGGGCCGGGGTCGGGGGCCGGGGGGGGTCCCAGCAGCGGGTAGATGAAGCCCCGGTAGACGAGGGAGACGTCGGTGTCGCCGCTGGGGCTGAGCGTGATGGTGGTGCTGCGGACGATGGAGACCTGGGGGGGGGGCGGCTGCCGCCGGGACCCCCCCCCCGACCCCTGCTCAGATCTGGGGGACCCCGGGGGGGGCGCGGGGCACCCACCTTGTCGGGCTGGGAGTCGTTGCGGGGCTGCTGGTAGGTGACGAGGTGGAGGCCGGGGAGGAAGTTGGCGGTGCGGCAGTGCGGCAGCGCCGTGATGAAGACGGGGCGCGGACCCCACCAGCCGTAGGTCCCCGAGATCTGCCCCACGCGGCAGCGGCTCTGCTCTGGGGTGGGGGGCGTCAGGGGGGCTGCGTCCCCTCTGCGGACCCCCCCCAACCCCTCTGATCCCCCCCCCGGCCCCCCCCGATCTCCCCCCGTCCCCGTGGCGGACCCCCACTCACCCGCCACGGGCATGCAGGTGTCGTTCTGCACGCACCAGCCGAAGGGGCCGGGGGCGCGGGGGGGCCCCGGCCCGGCCCCCCCAAAAGCCAGGCAGGACTCGCAGTCCACCAGCAGACGGGCCAGGCCCAGGCAGCCGGTGCTGGGGCACTGCGGGGGGGGACACGGGGTCAGCGGGGATCCCCCGCACCCCCAAACGGGGCTAGCTGGGGCGCTGAGCTCTCCCCAGCGCATCTACGCATCCCGAAACTGCCCCCCCCAACCGACCCACGGGTCCGGGCCCCCCAGCTGTCCCCACCAAGGGGACCCCAACACCCTGACCCCCAACGCTGCTCCCTCCCATTTCCCCAGGAGACCCCAACATCCAACCCCCCCAATTTCCCCAGGGGACCCCACTGTCCATGACTCCCCCGTTTCCCCAGGGGACCCCAACATCCATGACCCCCCCATTTCCCCAGGGGACCCCACTATCCATGACCCCCCCATCTCCCCAGGGGACCCCAACATCCAACCCCCCCATTTCCCCAGGGGACCCCACTGTCCATAACCCCCCCATCTCCCCAGGGGACCCCAACATCCAACCCCCCCAATTTCTCCAGGGGACCCCACTGTCCATAACCCCCCCATCTCCCCAGGGGACCCCAACATCCAACCCCCCCATTTCCCCAGGGGACCCCACTGTCCATGACCCCCCCATCTCCCCAGGGGACCCCAACATCCAACCCCCCCAATTTCCCCAGGGGACCCCACTGTCCATGACCCCCCCATCTCCCCAGGGGACCCCAACATCCAACCCCCCCGTTTCCCCGGGGGACCCCGGCATCCATGTCCCCCCTATTTCCCCAGGGGAGCACCCTGTCCTCGACCCCCCCGTTTCCCCGGGGGACCCCCCGCTCACGTTGCTGTGGGGCGCAGGGCTCTGGCACCCCCCGAGGCACCAGGCGCACTGGGGGTCCTTGGCGCAGGTGCCCCTCTCGGCGTAGAGCGAGCAGTAGTCCAGGTGGTACTGGGGGGACAGCGGGATGGAGACCCCCGGCATGGGGGGGCCGGGGACCCCGGGGAACCCCATCGGGAGGGGTGGAAGGGGCTGGGGGACCCCCCCGACTGGAGCTGGGTCCCCCCAGATAGGAGTAGGGACAGCCAAGGATGACTGGAGGACCTGAGGAGCCCCCCGACTGGAGCAGAGACCCCTGGGGTGGGCTGAGGGACCTGGGGACCCCCCCCAGATGGGAGCAGGGACCCCATAAACGGAACAGGGACTCCATAGATGGATTGGGGACCCCCCCCAGATGGGCTCAAGGACCCCTGGGGGGAACTGGCGGCTCCAGGGACCCCCCAGATGGGCGCAGGGATCCCGGGGGTGGGCTGGGGGCTCCAGGGACCCCCCGGATGGGCTCAGAGACCCCAGAGGTGGGCTGGGGGCTCCAGGGACCCCCCGGATGGGCACAGGGACCCCGGGGGGGGCCACTCACGTTCTGGGCCGGCACCTGGAAGACGAAGGCCGGCACCTTGTAGGCCAGGAGGTCGCCTCGGGGGGCCCCGCTGAAGCCCCCCGCCACCAGCAGCACGCTGCCCCGCAGCACTCCGGCCACGTGGGCGTAGCGGCCCTGCCCCGGGGACCCCCGGGACCCCTGATCTGGGGGCACACGTCAGTGTTGAGGGACCCCCAAATCCCTCAGGGGTCCCCAGGGCCCCTGAGACCCCTTGTGTGGGGGCACATCAGCATCACAGGACCCCCAGGACCCCCAGTCTGGGGGCACACGTCAGCACAGAGGGACCCCAGGGTGCCCTGGGACCCCCAGGACCCCCAGACCCCCCAGGACCCCCGTCTGGGAGCACACGTCAGCATGGAGGGACCCTAGGGTGCCCCGGGACCCCCAGACCCCCCAGGACCCCCGGTCTGGGGGCACACATCAGTACAGAGTGACCCCAGGGTGCTCCGCGACCCCCAGACCCCCCACGACCCCCGGTCTGGGAGCACACATCAGCACGGAGGGACCCCAGGGTGCCCCGGGATCCCCAGGACCCCCAGACCCCCCAGGACCCCCGGTCTGGGAGCACACGTCAGCACGGAGGGACCCCAGGGTGCCCCGGGACCCCCAGATCCCCCAGGACCCCCGGTCTGGGGGCACATCACCATCACGGGACCCCCGGACACACCCTGCTGTCCCCTGTACCCCCCATCAGAGCTGCCCCCGCGTCCCCCCCCGGCCGTGGGGCAGCCCCACGTCCCCCCCGCTGCTGCGGGGCAGCCCCACGTCCGTCCCCCCCCGCCGTGGGGCAGCCCCCCTCACCGTGGGGCAGCCCGTGGGCCAGCTCGGCGCTGGGGACCCACTGGTGGCAGCCGAGGTGGTAGAAGAAGATCTCGTCCTCGTAGCACTTCTCCTCGTGGTAGTGGATGTGGACGTTCCCCCCTGCGGGGAACGGGGCGGGGGTCAGCCCCTGGGGGGGCCGGACCCCCGCCTGGGGGGCTGGGGACCCCCCCGGGGGGCAGCGGGGATCCCCTTCACCGTGTGCCGCCACCACCGCAGCGCCGGAAGGCGGGTCCCTGGGGGTCTCGGGGCTCGCCCTGGGCCGCCCCGCCACCCGCGATGGGGGTCCCCGGGGGGTCCCCGCTCACCGTAGACCACCATGTAGTCGCCGATGACGGTGGCGGTGTGGAAGGCGCGCTCACGGGGGCCGCGGGCGCCGTCCCGAGCCCGCAGGGTGGTCCAGTGCCGCAGGTCGACGTGGAAGAGGTCGGTGGTGTTCACCCGCATGCTGAACCTGGGGGGCGGCGCCGGGGGTCACGGGGGGCAGCCGGGGGGGCGCGGGGGGCAGCCGGGGGGCGCGGGGACATGGGGACAGCGCCGGGGGGCACAGGGACAGGATGGGACACGGGGACGTGGGGCTGGACAGGACGCGGGGCAGGGACATCCCCGGGACCCCCCCCATGGCCACGGACACCCCAGACCCCCCTGGCCTGACCCAGGACCCGCCACGACCCCCCATGATGGCACCCCGCAGCCCCCCCGTCCCCCCCTACCGTGCGGTGGAGGGCCGGTGCCCCCCGTAGACGAGGAGGGTGCGGGAGGGGGGGTGGAAGACCATGGAGTGGCCGGCGGCGGCGGGGGGCTTCCCGCCCCAGGGGACCACCTGCTCCCAGCCCCAGGTCTCCAGGTGGAAGCGGAAGAGCTGCGAGGAGAAGACGTCCTCGGCCGTGCGACCTGCGGGCGGGGGGCACCGGCCTCAGACGGGACCCCCACCGTGGGGTGCCCGGCCCCTCTGCCCCCCACGGGCCCACCCACGGACCCTATAGACAGGAGGGACCCCCGTCTCCAACCCCGCAGCCCCCCACGGGCCCACCCAGAGCTTGGAGGGATGGTCTGGCCCCATCACGCCCCCAGACCCCCCAGCCCTAGGAGACCCCAGCCCCACACCCCCCAGCCACAGGAGACCCCAGCCCCACAGCCTCCCCAGACCCCACAGCCACAGGAGACCCCAGCCCCACAGCCCCCCTAGACCCCCCAGACATAGGGGACCCCAGCCCCACAGCCCCCTGGTGCCCCCCCAGACCCCACAGCCCCCCCAGACCCCCCAGCCATAGGGGACTCCAGCCCCACAGCCCCCTGGTGCCCCCCCAGACCCCACAGCCCCCCCAGCCATAGGGGACTCCAGCCCCACAGCCCCCTGGTGCCCCCCCAGACCCCCCAGCCATAGGAGACCCCAGCCCCACAGCCCCCTGGTGTCCCCCCAGACCCCCCAGCCATAGGGGACCCCAGCCCCACAGCCCCCTGGTGCCCCCCCAGACCCCCCAGCCATAGGGGACCCCAGCCCCACAGCCCCCTGGTGCCCCCCAGACCCCCCAGCCATAGGAGACCCCAGCCCCACAGCCCCCTGGTGCCCCCCCAGACCCCCCAGCCATAGGAGACCCCAGCCCCAAGCCCCCCCGCTGCCCCCCACCTCCGAAGACGTAGAGCCAGTCATCGACGAGGGCAGCGGCGTGGCCGGCCAGCCCGGGGGGCCGGGTGCCATTCTGGGGGTGCAGCTCCCGCCAGCCCCCCAGGAGGGGGTCGAAGACCCAGACGTCGCGGGCCAGCGCCCCCCCCGCCAGCTCGCCCCCGCTCAGCACCAGGGCGTCGCGCCAGCACGCGGCCACGTGCGAGTGCCGGGGGGCCTGCGGGGAGCGTCAGTGGGGGGACGGGGACCCCCAGCTGCGGGGGGGAGACGGGGGGGCCGCGGGGGGACACGCACCGGGGCCGGGGTCAGCTCCAGCCGGGACCAGCGGTTGGTGGTGAAGTTGTAAACCACGAGGTCGCCCAGCGCCTTGTTGAGGTCCAGACCTGGGGGGGGGGGACCCCCACATCAGGGCCCAGCCCCTTCCCCTGCAGCCCCCCGAGGGACCCCTAAGCCCCCGCTGCCTGCCCCCCCCGGCCCCACAGCCCCCCAGATCCTGCCTCCCACTACAGACCCCCACAGCCCCCTACACCCCCCAACCCCTCCCCATACCCCTCTACAGCCCCCCCAGCCCCATATCACCCCCCCATACCCCTCTAGAGCCCCCCATGGTCCAACATCCCCCCCATAACCCCCACAGCCCTGCCACCACCCTCTATAGCCCCCCAAGGCCCTATATCCCCCCCATGCCTCTCAACAGCCCCTCTACAGCCCCATCTCTCCCCCCATACCCTTCTAATAGCCCCCCACAACCCCATATCCCACCCTACAGTGCTCTATAGCCCCCCAGGATCCCATAGCCCTCCCCAGAGCCCCCCACAACCCCACATCCCACCCTACAGCACTCTATAGCCCCCCAGGATCCCATAGCCCTCCCCAGAGCCCCTCACAACCCCATATCCCTCCCCAGAGCCCCCCAGGATCCAATACCCCACCCCATAGCCCTCTGTAGCCCCCCAGGATCCCATAGCCCTCCCCAGAGCCCCTCAAAGATGCAGTATCCCACCCTATAGACTTCTAATAGCCCCCCACAACCCCATATCCCACCCCATAGCCCTCTACAGCCCCCCAGGATTCCATAGCCTTCCCCAGAGCCCCCCACAACCCCACATCCCACCCTACAGCCTTCTAATAGCCCCCCACAATCCCACATCCCTCCCCAGAGCCCCCCAGGATCTGATATCCCACCCCATATCCCTCTACAGCCCCCCAGGATCCCAGAGCCCTCCCCAGAGCCCCCCAGGATCCAATACCCCACCCCATAGCCCTCTATAGCCCCCCAGGATCCCGTATCCCTCCCCAGAGCCCCCCCAGAATGTGGTACCCCACCCTATAGACTTCTAATAGCCCCCCATAACCCCATATCCCACCCTACAGCCCTCTATAGCCCCCCAGGACCCCACATCCCTCCCCAGAGCCCCCCAGGATCCCACATCCCACCCCATAGCCCTCTATAGCCCCCCAGGATCCCGTATCCCTCCCCAGAGCCCCCCCAGAATGTGGTACCCCACCCTATAGACTTCTAATAGCCCCCCATAACCCTATATCCCACTCTATAGCTCTCTAAACCCCCCCAGGACCCCACATCCCTCCCCAGAGCCCCCCAGGATCCAATACCCCACCCCATAGTCCTCTACAGCCCCCCAGGATCCCACAGCCCTCCCCAGAGCCCCCCAGGATCCAATACCCCACCCTTTAGCCCTCTATAGCCCCCCAGGACCCCACATCCCTCCCCAGAGCCCCCCAGGATCCCACATCCCACCCCACAGCCCTCTATAGCCCCCCAGGATCCCGTATCCCTCCCCAGAGCCCCCCAGAATGTGGTACCCCACCCTATAGACTTCTAATAGCCCCCCCATAACCCCATATCCCACTCTATAGCCCTCTATAGCCCCCCAGGACCCCACAGCCCTCCCCAGAGCCCCCCAGGATCCAATACCCCACCCTTTAGCCCTCCATAGCCCCCCAGGACCCCACATCCCTCCCCAGAGCCCCCCAGGATCCAATACCCCACCCCATAGCCCTCTATAGCCCCCCAGGATCCCGTATCCCTCCCCAGAGCCCCCCAGGATCCAATACCCCACCCCATAGTCCTCTACAGCCCCCCAGGATCCCACAGCCCTCCCCAGAGCCCCCCAGGATGCGATATCCCACCCTACAGCCCCCCCCCCAGCCCCCAGCTGCCCCCCGACCCCCCGACTCACCCCCAAAGACGTAGAGGGCCCCGGCGCGGGGCAGGACGGCGCCGGCGGCGGCGGTGCGGGGCGGGAAGTCGGGGTCCCCCTCGCTGACGTTGTACCAGCGGCCGCCCCCCCGGTTCTCCCCCAGCGCCAGGTCGCACGCCCGCCCCACGAAGCCCGGCCGGCACTCGCAGCGCCCCGTGGCCTGCGGGCGACGGGGGGACGTGGCGGGATGTGGGTCCCCCGGGGGACCCCAAACTGGGGGACGCCGAGACCCCGGCCCCAGCAGGCTCTGCCCTTGGGGGTCCCACAGCCCCATCCCTGGGGGCTTGGGGGGGGGGGCAGCACATTTGGGGGTCCCCTAGCTCCACCTCCAGCACGTCTGGGGGCCCCCAGTGGGTTTGGGGGTCCCACAGCCCCATCCCTATGGGTATGGGGGGGTCTCCCACCCCCATCTCTGCAAGTTTGGGGTCCCCCAGCCCCATCCCTGGGGGTACAGGGGTCCCCCAGCCCCAAACCCACAGGTTTAGGGGTCCCCCAGCCCCATCCCTGTGGCTTCGGGGGTCCCCCAGCCCCATCCCTGTGGGTATGGGGAGGTCTCCCACCCCCATCTCTGCAAGTTTGGGGTCCCGCAGCCCCATCCCTGGGGCTACAGGGGTCCCCCAGCCCCAAACCCACAGGTTTAGGGGTCCCCCAGCCCCATCCCTGTGGCTTCGAGGGGGTCTCCCACCCCCATCTCTGCAAGTTTGGGGTCCCCCAGCCCCATCCCTGGGGGTACAGGGGTCCCCCAGCCCCAAACCCACAGGTTTAGGGATCCCCCAGCCCCATCCCTGTGGCTTTGGGGGTCCCCCAGCCCCATCCCTGTGGGTTTGGGGATCTTGCAGCCCCATTCCCACAGGTTTAGGAGTCCCCCATCCCCATCCCCACGGATTCACGGGTCCCCCAGCCCCTTCCCACGGGCCCGGGGGTCCCCCATCCCCATCCCCACGGATTCAGGGGTTCCCCAGCCCCTTCCCACGGGCCCAGGAGCCACCCAGCCCCATCCCCACGGATTCAGGGGTCCCCATCCCCACCCCTGCGGATTCAGGGGTCCCCCAGCCCCTTCCCTGTGCCTTCAGGGGTCCCCAGCCCCGTCCCTGTGCCTTTGGGGGTCCCCCATCCCCATCCCCACGGATTTAGGGGTCCCCATCCCTATCCCCATAGATTCAGGGGTCGCCCAGCCCCTTCCCATGGGCCCAGGGGCCCCTCAGCCCCATCCCCGCGGATTCAGGGGTCCCCAGCCCCGTCCCCACGGATTCAGGGGTCCCCAGCCCCATGGATTCAGGGGTCCCCCAGCCCCATCCCCGCGGATTCAGGGGTCCCCAGCCCCATCCCCATCCCCACGGATTCAGGGGTCCCCAGCCCCATCCCCGCGGATTAAGGGGTCCCCAGCCCCACAGATTCAGGGGTCCCCAGCCCCATCCCCGCGGATTCAGGGGTCCCCATCCCCATCCCCACGGATTCAGGGGTCCCCATCCCCGCGGATTCAGGGGTCCCCAGCCCCGTCCCGGGGGTCCCCACCTGGCTGCAGGTGCCGCCCTGGGGCTGGCAGTAGGCGGCGCAGTGGGGCTGGGCGCAGTCGGGGCCCCCCCAGCCGGGCTGGCACTGGCAGCGGCCCGGGGGGTGGCAGCCCCCCCGCCCCGAGCAGCCCCGCGGGCACAGCGAGACGCTGTAGCTGGCGTTGAAGCCCAGCAGGTTGTAGTTGGCGTCGCTGAAGAGGTGCAGCAGCATCTGGGGGGCCGGCAGGGCTCAGGGCGGCCGCGGGGCGCCCCCCGCACCCCGCAAGTGCCCCCGCACCCCCCATCGCCTTCCTACACCTCCCCACGGCCGCCCCACACCGCCCCCTACACCCCAAAGTCTTCTCGTGCACCCCACAAACACCCTAAGCCTCCCCCTGCACCCCACAGCCGCCCCCTGCACCCCAAAGTCTTCTCGTGCACCCCACAAACACCCTAAGCCTCCCCCTGCACCCCACAGCTGCCCCCTGCACCCCAAACACTTCTCGTGCACCCCACAACCACCCTAAGCCTCCTCCTGCACCCCACAGCCGCCCCCTGCACTCCAAAGTCTTCTCGTGCACCCCACAAACACCCTAAGCCTCCTCCTGCACCCCACAGCCGCCCCCTGCACCCCAAAATCTTCTCGTGCACCTCACAAACACCCTAAGCCTCCTCCTGCACCCCACAGCCGCCCCTGCACCCCAAAGTCTTCTCGTGCACCCCACAAACACCCTAAGCCTCCCCCTGCATGCCACAGCCGCCCCCTGCACCCCAAACACTTCTCGTGCACCCCACAAACACCCTAAGGCTCCCCCTGCACCCCACAGCCGCCCCCTGCACCCCAAAGTCTTCTCGTGCACCTCACAAACACCCTAAGCCTCCTCCTGCACCCCACAGCCGCCCCTGCACCCCAAAGTCTTCTCGTGCACCCCACAAACACCCTAAGGCTCCCCCTGCACCCCACAGCCGCCCCCTGCACCCCAAAATCTTCTCGTGCACCTCACAAACACCCTAAGCCTCCCCCTGCACCCCACAGCCGCCCCTGCACCCCAAAGTCTTCTCGTGCACCCCACAAACACCCTAAGCCTCCCCCTGCATGCCACAGCCGCCCCCTGCACCCCAAACACTTCTCGTGCACCCCACAAACACCCTAAGCCTCCTCCTGCACGCCACAGCCGCCCCCTGCACCCCAAACACTTCTCGTGCACCCCACAAACACCCTAAGCCTCCTCCTGCACCCCACAGCTGCTCCCTGCACCCCAAAGTTTTCTCGTGCACCCCACAAACACCCTAAGTCTCCTCCTGCACCCCACAGCCTCCCCCTGCACCCCAAACACTTCTCGTGCACCCCACAACCACCCTAAGCCTCCTTCTGCACCCCACAGCCGCCCCCTGCATCCCAAACACTTCTCGTGCACCCCACAACCACCCTAAGCCTCCCCCTGCACCCCACAGCCGCCCCCTGCACCCCAAAGTCTTCTCGTGCACCCCACAACCACCCTATAGCCTCCTCCTGCACCCCACAGCCGCCCCCTGCACCCCAAAGTCTTCTCGTGCACCCCACAACCACCCTAAGCCTCCCCCTGCACCCCACAGCCGCTGCCCAGCCCTTCCCCGCACGCCACAGCCGCCCCCCGGCCCCCCCGGCCCCCCCACCCGGGGGCACCTTGCCCGAGGTGGCCTCCAGGGGGGCGGGCAGGGTGCTGCCGCTGAGGCTGGCGAGGAGGGGGCTGCGGGGGGAGTCCCCGTCGTAGACGAAGAGGTAGTCGTAGGTGCACTCCGTGTCCATGAAGGTGAAGGTCAGCAGCACCCGGTGCCGCGGGCTGGGGGCTGGGGGGCACGGGGCGTCGGGGGGGGCCCCCAAACCCCGGGGGCAGCACGGCCCTGGGGCGTACGAGCCCCCCGGGATGGGGGCAGCGGGCGATGCGGGGTGTCCCACTCATCGGGGGCCCAGCTCGACCCCCCCACACACCACGCAGACGTGATGCTGGCCCCCCCAAAACCGTGGGGACCCAGGATGGGGTGGCCCAGGGGGACGGGGGTGTCTCAGGGGGGCTTCAGTGTGACTGGGATGCTTTGGGGTGCCCCGGGATAGTGGAGGGGGGGCTTATAGGGGTACGGGAGGGGGACCTTGGGGTGCCCCCAGGGGGTCTGGGGTCTCTCTGGAGCCCTATGGGGATACCGGGGGGACTTGTGATACCGCAACAGGGTCTGGTGTGTCTGGGAGAGAACTATAGTGATATCTGGGGGGGCTCTGGGGTGCCCCACGGGGGTCTGGGGATGCCTCTGGGGGGGCTTTAGGGATTCTGGGGGGGCTCTGGGGTGCCCCAAGGGGGTCTGGGGTGCCTCTGGGGGGGCTTTAGGGATGCTGGGGGGTCTCTGGGGTGCAACAAGGGGGTCTGGGGTGCCTCTGGGGGCACTTTAGGGATGCTGGGGGGGCTCTGGGGTGCTCCAAGGGGGTCTGGGGTGCCTCTGGGGGGGCTTTAGGGATGCTGGGGGGTCTCTGGGGTGCCTCTGGGGGGACTGTAGGGATGCTGGGGGGACCCTGGGGTGCCCCAGGGGCCACAGGAGCACTGGGGGGGCCCTGGGGGGCCCCGGGGTCCCGTCCCCGCTCACCTTCCACCAGCCACTCGCAGTTGCCGTTGACCGAGTAGTTGCCGGGGCCGTCGGTGACGAAGCCGGAGGGGCCCCGCAGCACCCGCCGCTGCCCCTTGCAGTCGCCGGCGCCGGCCCCGCGCACCCCGCTCAGCGCCAGGGCCAGCGCCAGCAGCGCCGGGGGGGCCGCCATGGCGGGGCGCGGGCCTCAGCGCCGGGGCAGCCCCATGCCGCCTGCGGGGGGGAGCGGGGTGAGCCAGGGGGCCTGGCCGGGGTGACCCTGAGGGCACCCCTGCCCCACAGGGACCCACCAGCCCCACAGGGACCCCAAGAGAACCCCCTGCCCCACAGGGACCCCCCAGCCCCACAGGGACCCCAAGAGAACCCCCAACCCCACAGGGACCCCCCCAACCTCACAGGGCCCCCCCAGCCCTACAGGGGACCCCACAAGAACCGCCAGCCCCACAGGGGACCCCCCAACCCCACAGGGACCCCCCCAACCTCACAGGGACCCCCCCAACCCCGCAGGGACCCCACAGCCCTACAGGGGACCCCACAAGAACCCCCAGCTCCACAGGGAGCCCCCAGCCCCACAGGGAGCCCACAGGGACCCCCTCAACCTCACAGGGGACCCCACAAGTACCCCCAGCCCCACAGAGGACCCCCCCAACCTCACAGGGCCCCCCCAGCCCCACAGGGGACCCCACAAGAACCCCCAGCCCCACAGGGGACCCCCCAACCCCTCCGGACCCCCCCAGCCCCACAGGGACCCCAGAGGCCCCCCCAGCCCCCCACGGGATGCTGTGGGCCCCCTCCCCGCCGCTATAGGACGCTGCAGCCCCCCCCCCCCCATAGGTCCCCCCGTGGGGCGCACCGGGCCCGCCCGGGGCACTCCAGGCCCGGCGCACCCCCACGGGGGCTGGGGGGGTCCCACGGGCCTGTGAGGGGTCTGAAGGGGCTGGGGGGGCCCGGAGGGGTGCCGGGGCGCTGGGGGGCTCTGCGGCGTCCCCACAGGGCGCCTATAGGACCCCTATAGGGCCCCTACACATCCCCCCCCGCCCCTCACCCGCTGGCGGCGGCTCCTCAGGGCGGTGGCGGAATCCCGGGCCCGGAGCAACGAGACGAGGGGCCAGAGCGGCCGCGCCGGAGGGAGGGGCGGGGCTACGGCGGCGGCGCGGAGCAGCGAGAGGCGGGGCCAGAGCGGTGCCGCCGGGGGCAGCGAGAGGAGGCGGGGCGAGCGGGACAGTGCGCCGCCCACCAGCGAGACCAGCGGCCAGAGCGCCCCCTAGCGCGGGCTCCGGCGGCCCCCGCCCCCCCGGCACTGCGCAGCCCCTGGAAACACCAGAAATCGCTTTATTTCGGCAAAATCTTTCTCGCCGGAAACGGGGGGCGCGGGGGGACCCGCTAGGCCCGGGGGGCGGGGGGCCGGGGGCCCGGCCCGGGGGGGGGCGCAGGGACGGGACCCGGGGGCTCTTCGGGTCCCTGGGGGGGGGGCTGGGGGTGCCCCTGGGCCTGGATTCGGGGTCCCCCTGGGGCTGGATTTGGGGTCCCTGTGGGGCAGGACTGGGGGTGCCCCTGGGCCTGGATTCGGGGTCCCCCTGGGGCTGGATTCGGGGTCCCTGTGGGGCTGGATTCGGGGTCCCTGTGGGGTAGGACTGGGGGTGCCCCTGGGGCTGGATTCGGGGTCCCTGTGGGGCTGGATTTGGGGTCCCTGTGGGGCAGGGCTGGGGGTGCCCCTGGGCCTGGATTCGGGGTCCCCCTGGGGCTGGATTCGGGGTCCCTGTGGGGTAGGACTGGGGGTGCCCCTGGGCCTGGATTCGGGGTCCCCCTGGGGCTGGATTTGGGGTCCCTGTGGGGCAGGACTGGGGGTCCCTGTGGGCCTGGATTGGGGGTCCCTGTGGGGCTGGAATTGGGGTTCCCCTGGGCCAATACTTGGGGTCCCCCTGGGGCAGGATTCAGGGTCCCTGTGGGGCTGGATTTGGGGTCTCTGTGGGGCTGGATTTGGGGTCACTCTGGGGTGGGACTTGGGGTCCCTGTGGGGCAGGACTGGGGGTCCCTGTGGGGTTGGATTCGGGGTCCCTGTGGGGCAGGATTCGGGGTCCCCCTGGGGCAATACTTGAGGTCCCTGTGGGGTTGGATTTGGGGTCCCTGTGGGGCAGGACTGGGGGTCCCTGTGGGGCTGGATTCGGGGTCCCCCTGGAGCAGGATTCGGGGTCATGTAGGGCAATACTTGGGGTCCCTGTAGGGTAGGACTGGGGGTCCCTATGGGGCTGGATTTGGGGTCCCTGTGGGGCTGGATTCGGGGTCCTGTGGGGCAATACTTGGGGTCCCCGCGGGGGCGGGACGGGGGGGCCATGGGGCAGAAGGGCCCCCCCATGGCGGGGGGCTACAAGTGCCGCCCCCCGCCCGTGTGCATGCTGAAGTACTCGGTGTAGCCATTGGGGGCGGGGGGGGGGGGCGCCTGCAGCTGGGAGGGGGGGCCCTGGCCCTCGCCCCCCGCCCCGGCACTCTTCTGGGGGGCGCGAGGGGCCCCCAGATCTGTCGTGGTCACCACGCGCCCGGGGGGGGGTCCCCACTCCGCCGCTGCCGTCTCCTCCACCTGCTTCCGCGCCTGCTGGGGGGCAGAGAGATGCTTTTGGGGGGGTCCCGTTTTGGGGGGGTCCCCTGCCACTCCCAGGCCGGGTTGGAGGGGTCCCCTCCAAATGCTGGGACCCGGATGGTTTTGGGGGGTCCCCTCCCATCCCTGGAGCCCGGAAGGTTTTGGGGAGGTCCCCTCCCATTTCTGGAGCCTGGATGGTTTTGGGGGTCCCCCCCCCCATTTCTGGCATGCAGGTGTTTTGGGGGGTCCGCTTCCATCCCTGGAGCCCAGCTGGTTTTGGGGGGTCCTCTCTCATCCCTGGAGCCTGGATGGTTTTGGGGGGTCCACTCCCATCGCTGGAGCCCGGATGGTTTTGGGGGGTCCACTCCCATCGCTGGAGCCCAGCTGGTTTTGGGGGGGTCCCCTCCCATCCCTTGGAGCCCGGATGGTTTTGGGGGGTCCGCTCCCATCCCTGGAGCCCAGCTGGTTTTGGGGGGTCCCCTCCCACCCCTGGAGCCCGGATGGTTTTGGGGGTCCCCCCTCCCATTTCTGGCATGCAGATGTTTTGGGGGTCTGCTCCCATCCCCGGAGCCCGGATGGTTTTGGGGGTCCCCCCTCCCATTTCTGGCATGGAGATGTTTTGGGGGGTCTGCTCCCATCCCCGGAGCCCGGATGGTTTTGGGGGTCCCCCCTCCCATTTCTGGCACGCAGATGTTTTGGGGGGGGTCCCCTCCCATCCCCGGAGCCCGGCTGCTTTCGGGGGGCCCCCTCCCGCCCCCCGGGACCCCTCCGACTCACGCCGGGGCCGGGGGGGGGGATGGAGAAGAGCTCGGTGAAGTTGGGGACGGAGTCGCTGATGAAGGTGACGTTGCCGTAGCCGTGCCGGGGGGGGAACTTGGCGGCCGCCCCCCCCTCGGCGGAGCCGATCTGGGAGGTCCGGACGTGGTAGGGGAAGTTCTTGTTGGCGGCCGAGGGGCGCGTCATCACCTGGGGGGGCAGGGCAGGGGGTGAGGGGGGCCCCGCGCCCCCCGCCCCCCGCCGCGGGGACCCCCGGCGCACCAGGAAGACGGCGTGGGCGTAGAGGTGGATCCCCAGCTGGATCCCGTTGACGATCTTCTCCCGCGCCCACTTGGGGATCCCGAAGTTGGCGATCAGTGCCGTCACCGGCACCGCGAAGAACCTGCGGCAGCGGCAGCGGCGGCGGCCCTCGTGCGAGCCCCGGCCCTCGTGCGAGCCCCGGCCCTTGCACGCTCGTCCAGCCGGGCGAGCCCCGTGCAAACCCTGACCTTGTGCAAACCCCGGCCCTCGCACGCTCGTCCAGCCGGGCGAGCCCCGTGCAAACCCTGACCTTGTGCAAACCCCGGCCCTTGCACGCTCGTCCAGCCGCGCGATCCCCGGGCGATCCCCGTGCAAACCCTGACCTCGTGCCAGCCCCGGCCCTTGCATGCTCGTCCAGCCGGGCGAGCCCCGGGCGAGCCCCGTGCAAACCCTGACCTTGTGCCAGCCCCGGCCCTTGCACGCTCGTCCAGCCGGGCGAGCCCTGTGCAAACCCTGACCTTGTGCAAACCCCGACCTTGTGCAAACCCCGGCCCTTGCACGCTCGTCCAGCTGGGCAAGCCCCGTGCAAACCCCGGCCCCGTGCAAACTCCAGCCCCGTGCAAACCCCGGCCCTTGCACGCTCGTCCAGCCGGGCGAGCCCCGTGCAAACCCCATCCCCGTGCAAACTCCAGCCCTGTGCACGCCCATGCTGCTGTGCGAGCCCCGTGCAACCACCGTCCCCGTGCACACCCCCTCCCCGTGCACACCCCCTCCCCTCGCACGCCCCCTCCCCGTGCACACCCCCTCCCCGTGCACACCCTCTCCCCTCGCACGCCCCCTCCCCGTGCAAACCCCCTCCCCTCGCACGCCCCCTCCCCGTGCCCACCCCCTCCCCGTGCACACCCTCTCCCCTCGCACGCCCCCTCCCCGTGCAAACCCCCTCCCCGTGCAAACCCCCTCCCCTCGCACACCCCCTCCCCTCGCACGCCCCCTCCCCTCGCACACCCCCTCCCCGTGCAAACCCCCTCCCCGTGCACGCCCCCTCCCCTCGCACGCCCCCTCCCCGTGCACACCCCCTCCCCGTGCACGCCCCCTCCCCTCGCACGCCCCCTCCCCGTGCACACCCCCACCCCGTGCACACCCCCTCCCCGTGCACACCCCCTCCCCTCGCACACCCCCTCCCCGTGCACACCCCCTCCCCTCGCACACCCCCTCCCCTCGCACGCCCCCTCCCCTCGCCCGCCCCCTCCCTGTGCGCATCCCCTCCCCTCGCCCACCCGCCAGCCGTGCAAGCCCCATGCAAGCCCCGTCCCCGTGCAAACCCCCTCCCCTCGCCCGCCCCCTCCCCTCGCCCGCCCGCCGGCCGTGCGAGCCCGCCCCCGCAGCCCCCGCCGCGGCCCGCACCAGAGGGTGTAGGCGGCGAAGAAGGGCAGGTAGAACGGCTGCTTCTCGGGGACCCGCTTCAGCGTCACCAGGACGGCGCCGCAGAACCAGAGGTAGGCGAGGAACTGCAGCCCGATCAGCCCGTAGCCCGCCGGCGACTCGTAGGTGTACAGCACCTGCGCCGGGTCGAAGAACTGCGCCCCCCCCCCCCCCAAATACCCCCCCGGTCAGCGGGGCTGGGGGCGCCCGGCGGGGCGGGGGGGCGGGGGTCTCACCTCGGCCTCGTAGGTGAGGAGGACGACGTGGGTGATGCTGTAGAGCGTCATGTAGACCGAGAGCCGGACCGAGCCCGCGTGGCTGATGCGGCCCCTGGGGGGGGGGCAGCCCCGTAGCAGCCCCGCGGCGGCCCCGCGGCCCCGGCCGGCTCTGCCCCGCGGCTGGGGGCTCTCCCGCGGCCCCCCCAGCCACCCCACGGCTGTGCCCTGGCCCTATAGCTCTGCCCTGGCCCTATAGCTGTGCCCTATAGCCACCCCACGGCTGTGCCCTGGCCCTATAGCTGTGCCCTGGCCCTATAGCTGTGCCCTATAGCCACCCCACGGCTGTCCCCTGGCCCCTATAGCTGTCCCCTATAGCCACCCCACGGCTGTCCCCTGGCCCCTATAGCTGTCCCCTATAGCCACCCCACGGCTGTCCCCTGGCCCTATAGCTGTGCCCTAGCCCTATAGCTGTCCCCTATAGCCACCCCACGGCTGTCCCCTGGCCCCTATAGCTGTCCCCTATAGCCACCCCATGGCTGTCCCCTGGCCCTATAGCTGTCCCCTGGCCCTATAGCTGTCCCCTATAGCCACCCCACGGCTGTGCCCTGGCCCTATAGCTGTCCCCTATAGCCACCCCACGGCTGTCCCCTGGCCCTATAGCTGTCCCCTATAGCCACCCCACAGCTGTCCCCTGTACCCTATAGCCGTCCCTGGTCTCTATAGATGTCCCCTGGCCCCTATAGCCATCCCCTGGCCCCTATAGCCGTCCGCCGGCCCCTATAGGCATCCCCCCGGTACCTGGTGACGGTGAAGCCCTTGCCCAGGAGGATGAGCATGAGGAGGAAGATGAGGAAGCTGACGGAGAACAGCAGCTTGGCTGGGGGGGAGGAGAGCTGGCACCAGCGCCGGGGGGCACGAGGGGCCGCGCGTCGCACACCCATGCACGAGGGGCCGTGCGTCGCACACCCATGCACGAGGGCCGCGCGTCGCACACCCATGCACGAGGGCCGTGTGTCGCACACCCATGCGCGAGGGCCGTGCGTCGCACACCCATGCGCGAGGGCCGCGCGTTGCACACCCATGCGCGAGGGCCGCGCGTCGCACACACGCGTGCCAGCAGCCACCCGCCCCCCCCCGGTGCGTCGCACGAGGGCCGCGCACCCACCCAGGATCTTGAGGCTGCCGCTGCCGACGCCGTCGCAGGCGTACTGGCCCCAGTAGACGCAGCAGAAGAGCAGGCTGAGGACTGGGGGGGCACGGGGGGGGGGGTGAGTGAGGGGACCCCGGCCCCCCCCCCAAGCCCCCCCAAGCCCCCCTGGCTCACCCTCCACGCCGGCGGCCGCCATGAACATCTTGTAGGTGGTGTGGAGCAGCTGCCGGCCCTTCAGCAGGTCTGGGGGGGCCGGGGGGGCATCAGCACCGTGACACACCCCCCCCCGCATGGCCCCCCCGGCCCCCCCACTCACAGCCGAAGTAGCAGGAGACGAGGAAGATGAGGATGAAGATGAGGAGGAAGGTGATGTCCGTCTCCAGGATGCCTGGAGGGGGGTGGGGGGGGTTGATTTACCCCCTGCGCGTCCCCCATGAGCCCCCCAATACCGACCAGGGCACCCCACAGACACCTCCCCCAACCCCTGCACTGCAGCCCCCCCATGTCCCCCTTATTCCCCCCTCCCTGTTGCAGCCCCCCCATGTCCCCCCCTGCACTGCAGCCCCCCCATGTCCCCCCCATTCCCCCTCCCTGTTGCAGTCCCCCCATTTGCACCCCTACATCGCAGCCCCCCCATGTCCCCCCCTGCACTGCAGCCCCCCCATGTCCCCCCCATTCCCCCTCCCTGTTGCAGCCCCCCCATTTGCACCCCTACATCGCAGCCCCCCCATGTCCCCCCCTGCACTGCAGCCCCCCCATGTCCCCCCTGTTCCCCCTCCCTGTGGCAGCCCCCCCTTGCCCCCCCGGCCGGGGCCGCACCGAACTCATCGGCGGAGAAGTGCCGGGTCCAGAAGGATTTCCCGTTGGTCAGCACCATCTCGTACTCCAGCTCCAGCCCGTCGCCCTGGGGGGGTCCCGGGGTCAGGGGGGGCCCGGGCGCGGCGGGAGGGGGTCCGGGGGGGTACTCACCCCACATTTGCTGAGGGCCACGTACCACCAGCGCTCGCGGACGGAGCGGAAGCTGCGGCCGCTGGCGCAGCTCAGGTACCGCACCGAGTCCTCCAGCAGCACCTGGGGGGGGGGAGCGTCAGCCGGGGACCCCCCCGGACCCCCCCCAGGACCCCCGCGGGACCCCCGTACCTGGCAGCCCGACCAGGCGTACTGGGTGGTGAGGTTGATGACCTGGTTGTTCTCGGGGCGGATCACCGACTCCTTGGCCAGGCAGTCCTGGGGGGCACGGCGTGGGCACGGACCCCCCCCCAGCACCCCGGCCCCCCCCAGCAGCCCCAGGGCACCCCCGGGCCTCCTGCACCCCAACGCAGTGGAGCCCCCAGACCCTGATAAACCCCCAGACCCCGTTATAACGATGCCCCCAGACTCACCCCAATGCCTGCAGACCCCTCACAGCCCCCAGACCCCCTATACCCCTAGACCCCGATGCACCCCAATCCCTGCACACCCTCTCTACTCCCCCAGACCCCCTATACCCCCCCAGACCCCAATAAACCCCCTGACTCTGGTGCACCCCAATCCCTGCAGGGCCCCTGTACCCCCCCAGACCCCAATATACCCCCCAGACCCAAATAAACCCCAGATCCTGATGCACCCTAATCCCTGCATAGTCCCTATGCACCCCCAGACCCCAATACACCCCCCCAGACCCCAATATACCCCCAGACCTCAATAAAGCCCCCCAGACCCCAATAAAGCCCCCAGACCCTGATGAACCCCAGTCCCTGCAGAGCCCTTGTACCCCCCCAGACCCCAATAAAGCCCCCCAGACCCCAATAAAGCCCCCAGACCCTGATGAACCTCAGTCCCTGCAGAGCCCCTGTACCCCCCCAGACCCCAATACACCCCCCAGACCCAAATATCCCCCAGACCCTGATGAACCCCAGTCCCTGCAGAGCCCCTGTACCCCCCCAGACCCCAATACACCCCCCAGACCCAAATATCCCCCAGACCCTGATGAACCCCAGTCCCTGCAGAGCCCCTGTACCCCCCCAGACCCCAATCCACCCCCCAGACCCCCGGACCCCCATCCCACCTTGTTGCCCTTCTTGTAGACGGCCGGCCATTGCGAGGGGTCGTCGAAGTAGAGCAGGATGTTCTCGCAGCACTTGGCCTGGGGGGGTCGGGGGGTCAGGGGGGGTCAGCGGCGCGGGGGGACCCCCGCGTCTGGGCAGGCGTGAGCCCCCCACTCACCTCGGGGTATCGGAAGTGGAAATCGAGGCGCCCGTAGTCGGAGAGGAAGCAGAAGCGGGTCAGGAACACCCAGTCCTGGGGGGCAGCGGGGGTCAGGGGGGGCCCCGGTGTCTGGGACCCCCGGCCCTGCTCCCCCCCCGCCCTGCTGCCTGGGGGACCCTGCCCCCTCCGCCCCCCAGGACTCCCCCATTGCACCCCAGGGACCCCCCCAGACCCCCAGGGACCCCCCTCCAGGGGACCCAGGCACCCGCCACCCGATCCGGCCGTGGCCATGGTGACACGGCGTCCGGCAGGGCCCGGGCCTGGGGCCCCCACGGGGGATGGGGGGACACGGGGGGGGTGCTGGGGGGGCACCCTCATCCTCAGGACCCCCCTGCATCCCCGCCGTTGTCACGGCAACGGCCCTGCTCCGGGTTTCCACGGCAACGGCCGAGCAGGCCCGGGTGGGAGCTGGGAAGCGGGGGGTCCCCGACCCCCGCGGACCCCCAGAGCCCCCCCCCCGGCCCCACAGCCTCCCAGGACCCCCCAAGAGAAACAGGGGGCGGGCGCAAATGAGGGGTCCCGGGGCAGAACGGGGGGGGGTCCCGGTGCAAAAGGGGGCCCCGGTGCAAAGCAGCGGGGGTCCCGGTGCAAAAGCGGGTCCCGGTGCAAATAGGGGAGGGGGGTCACGGTGCAAAAGGAGGGGGTCGTGATGCAAAAGGGGGTCCCGGTGCAAAACGGGGGCGGTCCCAGTGCAAAAAGGGGGTCCCGGTGCAGAAAGGGGAGGGGTCCCGGTGCAAACCGGGGCGGGTCCCGGTGCAGAACGGGGAGGGGTCCCGGTGCAAAAAGGGAGTCCCGGTGCAAACCGGGCGGGGGGGCCCGTGCAAAAAGGGGGTCCCGGTGCAAAATGGGGAGGGGTCCCGGTGCAAAAAGGGGGTCCCGGTGCAGAACGGGGACGATCCCGGTGCAAAAAGGGGGTCCTGGTGCAGAAAGGGGAGGGGTCCCGGTGCAAACCGGGGGGGGTCCCGGATCAGAAAGGGGGTCCCGGTGCAGAACGGGGAGGAGTCCCGGTGCAAAAAGGGGGTCCCGGTGCAAACCGAGGGGGGTCCCGGTGCAAAAAGGGGGTCCTGGTGCAAAACGGGGAGGGGTCCCGGTACAAAAAGGGGGTCCCGGGTGCAAAACGGGGAGGGTCCCGGTGCAAAACGGGGGGGTCCCGGTGCATCCCCGCTCACCTCCTTGGTGCTGATGCGGCCCCGCACGTACTTGGCGCCGCCGCCCGCGGGCAGCAGCAGCAGCAGCAGCGGCAGCAGCAGCGCCGGGACCCGCCGGGGCGCCCCCCCGGGCCGCGACCCCCCCGCGACCCCCCCCCGCCGCCGCCGCCGCCGCAGCCCCATCGCCCCCGGCCCGTGCGCGCTCCCGGGCGCGGCCCCGGCAGCGGCCCCGCCCCCCGGCACAGGCCCCGCCCCGCCCCCGGGACAGGCACCGGCACCGGCCCCGCCCCCCGGCACAGGCACGGGCACCGGCCCAGGCAGCGGCCCCGCCCCCCGGCACAGGCCCCGCCCCCGTCCAGACACCAGCCCAGGCAGCGGCCCCGCCCCCCAGCACAGGCCCCGCCCCCCCCGGCCCCGGCAGCGAGACCGCGCCGGGGAAGTCTGCCAGCACGGCGCCCTCCTCCCAGTATAACCCAGTATAACCCAGTGCCGCCCAGTATAACGCGGGCAGCCCTGTGCAACACAGCACCCTCTCCCAGTATAACCCAGTGCCGCCCAGTATAACGCGGGCAGCCCTGTGCAACACAGCACCCTCTCCCAGTATAACCCAGTGCCGCCCAGTATAACGCGGGCAGCCCTGTGCAACACAGCACCCTCTCCCAGTATAACCCAGTGCCGCCCAGTATAACGCGGGCAGCCCTGTGCAACACAGCACCCTCTCCCAGTATAACCCAGTGCCACCCAGTATAACGTGGGCAGCCCTGCAACACAGCACCCTCTCCCAGTATAACCCAGTGCCACTCAGTATAACCCTGCGCCCCCCCCCCGTGCACCCCAGGGCTCTTCCTCCCAGTACGGCCCAGTATAACCCAGCACCGCGCCCCAGCCCACCCGTTCAGCCCAGTGCAAGCCCCAATCCGAACCCCAGCCCCCCGCCCCGGGGAACCAAAACCAGGTGGGAAGCGGGGGGGAAGGGGAAGCGAGAGCAGCACATGGCAGCACGGGGGGGGCGTGGGGGCACGGGGCGGGGGGCACAGGGACGGGGACCCCCTGGTCCCCAGGGGGTCTGCAGGCCCCGGCGCATTCGGGGGGTGACCCAGATGCGTGGCCTCGCCCCCCCCAGCCATCCCGGGGACCCCCGTGCCCGGCCTAGGAGGAGCCGCCCCCCACCCACGTCACCGGGGGGGCACTGGTGACAGAAAGTGATACCCCACACTTCCCTCTTCCGCCCCAAAAAGGCAAAAACGCCCGAAAAGGAGGGGAGCTGGCACGGGGACGGCACGGTAGGAGCCCAAAGAGGTGGGGGGAGAGGGTCCCCAAACCCCCCTGCCTGCACAGGGGTCCCAAAGCCCCCTGCCCTGCCTCCACGGGGGTCCCTGTCCCCATCCCCCTGCCTCCCTGTCCCCAGCCCCCTGCCTCACTGTCCCCAGCCCCCCCCCCCATCCAAGCAGCCCGGTCCCCATAGCCCCCCTCCTCGCCAGGGGCGCCCGGGCGGGGGCCAGGATGCATCCCCCCTCCCCGCCGCCGCCGCCGCTGCACCGGCCGCCGCCGCTGCTGCCGCTGCTGCCGCTGCTGCTGCTGTCGGTGCCGGGGGGCTCAGCCTACGGCTTCCGCAACTGCATCCAGTCGCCCTGGGACCCCGGGCTCTTCCGCTGCGTCCAGCGCTTCCTGGAGTCGGTGGCCGGCGCGGTGGCCGACCTGCCGCCGGCCACCACCGCCCTCAACCTCTCCCACAACGCCCTCCGCCTCCTGCCGCCCGCCGCCTTCGCCCGCCTGCCCCTCCTGCGGACCCTCGACCTGGCCCACAACCGCCTGGGCGGCATCGCCCCGGGGGCCTTCGCCGGGCTGGGGGCTCTGGCCGCCCTCGACCTGTCCCACAACCGCCTGGCCGAGCTGGCCGAGGGCACCTTCGCCGGGCTGGGCAACCTCTCCTCGCTGCGGCTGGACCGCAACCCGCTGGCCAGCCTGGCTCCCGGCGCGCTCCTGCCGCTGGCCAACCTGCAGCGCCTGTCGCTGCGGGGTGGCCGCCTGCCCGCCCTGGGGCCGGTGGCGCTGGCCGTCCGGCGCCTGCCGCGGCTGCGGCTGCTGGACCTCTGCGGCAACAACCTGTCGGCGCTGGGGCCGGCACCGCCGCTGCCCCCCTCGCTGCTCACCCTGCGCCTCTGCAACAACTCGCTGGGGGGGCTGGCCGGCGGGACCCCCGGGCTGCTGCCCGCCCTGCGGGCGCTCGACCTCTCCTACAACAACATCTCGGACGCGGCGCCCTTCGCCCGGCTCTGCCTGCGCAACCTCAGCCTGCTGCGGCTGGCCGGCAACCCCCTGGACGTCTTCAGGCTGCTGCAGGTCTCGGACGTGCGGCCGCGCAGCCTGGACTTCTCGGGGCTGCGGCTGAGGCCCGGCGGGGTGGGCGAGGTGTGCCGGCTGCTGGCCGGCCCCCGGCTGCGGCGGCTGCGGCTGCGGCGCAACGGCATCAGGACGCTGCCGGACGGGGCGCTGGCCGCCTGCCCGCCCGTCGGCACGCTGGACCTCTCCGGCAACCGGCTGCGGCGGCTGGGCTGCGTGGGGCGGCTGCTGGGGCCGGGGCAGCAGCGGGCGCTGGGGGAGCTGGTGGTGGAGCACAACCTGCTGCGCGGGCTGCCCTCCTGCCGGGCGGCCCCGGCCCTGCGCCGCCTGCACAACGTCTCGCTCCGCTTCAACCGCATCCTGGTGGCGGGGCCGCGGGCCTTCGCCGACGCGCCCCGCCTGCGGCTGCTGCGCCTCGACGTCAACGGCCTGGCGCGGCTGGACCGGCAGGCGCTGCAGGGGCTGCGGGAGCTGCGGGAGCTGCGGCTGGACAACAACCTGCTGACCGACCTCTACCCCGGCTCCTTCGCCGACCTGGGCCGGCTGCGCACCCTCAACCTGCGCAACAACCGCGTCTCCGTCCTCTTCCCCGGCGCCTTCGCCGGGCTGGCCCGGCTGCAGACGCTGGACCTGGGGGGCAACAACCTGCGGCACCTGGCGGCCGCCGCGCTGCGGGGGCTGGGGGAGCTGCGCCGCCTCTACCTGGACCGCAACCGGCTGCAGGAGGTGAGCGCCGAGTCCTTCCGCCCGGTGCAGGCCTCCCTGGGCGTGCTGGACCTGCGCGCCAACGCCCTGCGCTACATCAGCCAGCGCCCGCGCCAGCGGCCGCCCTTCCGGCACCTCCGGCGCCTCTACGACCTGAAGCTGCAGGCGCAGCAGCCCTACGGCCTGCGGATCGTCCCCCACCGCTTCTTCCAGGGCCTGACCGCCCTCCGCTCCCTCTACCTGGCCCAGAACTGGCTGCTGGCCATCCCCGCCGACGCCTTCGACGACCTGGCCCAGCTGCGCTACCTGACGCTGGCCGACAGCAGCGGCGGGATGGGCGACCTGCCCGCCGGCATCTTCAAGAACCTGAGCCGCCTGCGCAGCCTGGACCTGGAGAACGCGGGGCTGCGCAGCCTGGGCCCCGAGGTCTTCGGCAACCTCAGCCGGCTGGAGCGGCTGCAGCTGGCCAAGAACGAGCTGCGCACCCTCGACCCGCGCCTGGACGGCCGGCTGCCCGCCCTGCGCTACCTGGACCTGCGCAAGTGCCCGCTGAGCTGCGCCTGCGCCAACGCCTGGCTGCCGGGCTGGCTGGCCCGCAGCCGGGTGCAGGTGGTCTACCTCTACAACTACAGCTGCGGCGGCGGCGGGCCGCCCGCCTACCTGCACAGCTTCGACACCCGCGTCTGCTTCCTGGACGTGGGGCTCTACCTCTTCGCCGGCACCGCCCCGGCGGTGCTGCTGCTGCTGGCGCTGCCGCTGCTGCACCACCGCGCCTACTGGCGCCTCCGGTACCACTTCTACCTGCTGCGCGCCTGGGCCAACGGGCGCTGGCGGCGGGAGGAGCGCCGCTACGCCTACGACAGCTTCGTCTCCTACAACTCGGCCGACGAGGGCTGGGTGCTGGGGGAGCTGGTCCCCCAGCTGGAGCGGGGCTCCCTGCGCCTCTGCCTGCACCACCGCGACTTCAGCCCGGGCCGCGCCATCATCGACAACATCGTCGACAGCATCTACAACAGCCGCAAGACGGTCTGCGTGGTCAGCCGCAGCTACCTGCGCAGCGAGTGGTGCTCCCTGGAGATCCAGCTGGCCAGCTACCGCCTCTTCGACGAGCTCAGGGACGTCCTGGTCCTCGTCTTCCTGGAGGCCATCCCCGACGCCGAGCTCTCCGCCTACCACCGCATGCGCCGCGTGCTGCTCAAGCGCAGCTACCTGCGCTGGCCCCCCGAGCCCCAGGCCCAGCGCCTCTTCTGGGCCAAGCTGAAGCGCGCCCTCCGGAGCGGCTACGCCGAGGGTGAGGAGGAGGAGGAGGAGGCGGAGGAGGAGGAAGGCTGCGGGGAGGGCGGCACGCTGCCCTAGGGCGGCACCCCCCCCCCGCGGTGGCACCGGGACCCTCTGCTCCCCACCCCCGGGGACGCCCCCCCCCCCGCGGTGGCACCCGGACCCTCTGCTCCCCACCCCCGGGGACGCCCCTCCCCGCGGACCGAGGTGCCGGAGAGGGGAAACGGCTTTCTGCCCCAAAACCGCCGGTTCCCCTCCGAGTGCCAGGAAACGGCCCGGGAAGGGCTTTTCTCACCCCAAACCGCCGGCTGCGCTTCCCCTCCCGGGCGCACCCGGGCCCCGGCCCTGCGGCTCCCCTGGGCGTCGGGGGGCTCCCGGGGGCCTTGGGGGTGCACGGAGGGAACAGCGGGGACGCCAGGCTCGGGAGGAACAGCCTTTATTGCGGCACCCCAGGAAGGGGGGGCCCGCCGGCGCCCCGAGAAAGCGAGGGCCCCCCCGGCTCAGTACAGCCCCGCGCAGGGGCAGCCCCAGCTCCGGGGGCTGGGCAGGGGGGAGCCGTCCCGCTCCAGCGCCTCCGAGGGGGGGAAGCAGGAGAGGGGCAGGCGCCGGAGCGCCCGCAGCCAGCCCGGCTCCCCCAGGCCCCGCCGGCACCCCGGCTCCGGCGCGTCCCACCAGTCCTCCCAGTCCCACCACCGGCGGCTTTCTGGGGGGACTCCGTGCTCCGGCGACGGCTGCCAGCAGCAGGTGCCGGGGCTCCGGGGCGCCGCCGGCCGCCCGAGGCGGTGGGAGCCGTGCCGGAGCGGGTGGTGGCAGCAGCGCGGCGCTCGGCGCTCGGCGTACGGCCAGCCCGGCGCGAAGCCCAGCCGGCACGAAGCCTCTGGACTCCAGGCGTCGGGGGTCCGGGGGTCCGGGCTGGCTCCGTGGCACGGGTCCGGGCACCGGGGAGCAAACAGCGAGGCAAAGGAGCGGCGGGGCGGATGGCGACGCCGCGGCGCGACCGGGCTGAAAGCCGGCGGGGCGATGGGCGGCCGGCAGCTCCAGCTGCAGCCCTCGCCGGCGTCCTCCCCAAAAGCCGCCGGGGTGGGCTGCGGGACGGCGCGGGACCGCGCGAAGGAGGGACCCCCGCAGGTGCAGCCGGGGGGGGAGCCGGGCAGGAGCCCGCCGTGGGGCAGGGGCCCCCCGCGCCGGCGGGGATCCCCCCAGGACGGCGTCCTCTCTCCCCGGGGCTGGAACAGCGGGGCCGGGCTGCCGGGGCGCGGGTCGTCCTCCTCGCCCGAGGTCCAGGAGAAGGGGGTCTGCGGGGAGGCGGCGGGTCAATAAACCCCCCCGGGGGTCCCCCGGGGCCGTCACCCCGCTTTCGGACTCACCTCCCTCTTCTTTCCGTCGCCTCCGAAAATGGGGCTGGGGGTGCCCGGCCTGGCGGGGTAGGTGGGGGTCTGCCGGGGAAGAGCGTGGGGTTGCAGCCGGTGAAGGGGTGGGAGGGAGAGGACGTCCCCGTTCTGGGGAGGAAAGGCGGGTTTTTGGGCACTCACCCTATTCACCATGGCTTGCAGGGGGCCGGGGGTGCTGCTGTAGGGGGGCGTCAGGTCCCAGTTCTGTTTCTGCTCCCCAAAATCGCCCCGCTCCGCGCTCCCGCTCAGCTCCCGCTCGGGGGTGCGGGGGCTCCAGCGACCTGCGAGGGGCGATTCGGCTGAGATTCGGGGAGGGGGAGAGCCACCCCCCAGCCCCCCCGCGGGGCTGCCGTACCTGGGGGCGCAGCGTCCGCCCCCCGATTCCGGTGGGCCAGGAGGACGGAGAGGTCGGGCAGGGCCCGGTGCCGGTGGAGCAGGGCGGCCAGGATGGCCCGGCGCCGCTCGTCTGCCAGATCGCGCCCCGAAAAAGCGTGGGTGCGCCCCAGGAGGGCGCAGAGCCGGCCGGCCAGCTCCCGCGGGGACGGCGCCGCGGGGACCCCCTTCTCCCCCTCGCTTTGGGGCGCCTCGGGGCGGCTCGGCGGCGGCTGCTCCGCGGGGTGGGGGTCTCCCTCGGGCTCCGCGGAAGGGCCCCCCGGGAGGGGGGTTTCCCCGCGGGGGGCTGCGTCCCGCCCGGGGCCGGGGCTCAGCAGCCGCTCGACGTCGACCGACTTCACCTCCCGGTTGAACATGCCCCGGTGCTGGCACAGGCGGTTCTGGGTGATGACGACGGTTTTGGGGGCCGGGAGGGGGCTGGCGGGGGGGCGGCCCCCCCACGGGGGCGGCAGCCTGCGGGGCGGGGGTCCGGCCCCCCGCCACCCCCCGCCGGGGACCTTCCTGCCGAATTTGGCAGTGTCGCGCTCCCGCTTGGTTTTCCGGCGCTTGACGCGGCCGGGTCCAGGTCCGGTGGGGTGAGGGCCCCCCCGCGGGCGGGGGTCCCCTGCATCCCTGACGTCCCCTCTGCCGCTGCGGTGGCTCATGGCACCTGGGAAAATACAAAAAAAAGGAGTTTTTTTAGCAAAGGATGGGCGGAGGGGGGAGAAGCGCTCAGCAGGCACCAAAGGTGGAGGTTTTGGGGCACCTTGTTAATTAGGACCCCCCTCAACGGCCCCCCCATTTCCCCCCCAGTGTCCCCAGCACCCCCATTTCCCTCTCAACCCCTCCCAGTATCCTCAGGCACCCCTCAAGGGGCCCCCATTTCCCCCCTCAAACCCTGCCAGGACCCCCTCATCCCCCTCAGGCCCCCCTCAGTATCCGCAGGGTGCCCCCAAGGGCCCCCGTTTCTCTCAGGACCCCCTAAGTATCCCCAGGGTGCCCCCAAGGGCCCCCGTTTCCCCCTCAGGACCCCCTCAATATCCCCAGGGTGCCCCCAAGGGCCCCCGTTTCCCCCTCAGGACCCCCTCAATATCCCATGGGTGCCCCCAAGGGCCCCCATTTTCCCCTCAGGACCCCCTAATATCCCCAAGTCCCCCTCAAGGTCTCCTCATCGGACCCGCCCAGGACCCCCATTTTCCCTGAGGTCCTCCCCAAGGGCCCCTCATTGCCCCCCAGGACCCCCATTTCCCCCTCAGGACCTCCTCAATATCCTCAGGGCCCCCCCAAGGGCCCCCATTTCCCCCTCAAGACCCCCCCCGGACCCCCACTTCCCCCTCAGACTCCCCCCAGGACCGCCATTTCCCCCTCAGGACCCGCTCAATATCCCCAGGGCCCCCCCAGGGGCCCCCATTTCCTCCTCAGGACCCCCTCGATATCCCCAGGGTCCCCCAAGGGCCCCCATTTCCCCCTCAGACCCCTCCCAGGACCCCCATTTCCCCCTCAATATCCCCAGGGCCCCCCCAAGGGCCCCCATTTCCCCCTCAGGACCTCCCCCTGGACCCCCACTTCCCCCTCAGACTCCCCCCAGCACCCCCATTTCCCCCTCAGGACCACCTCAATATCCCCAGGGTCCCCCCAAGGGCCCTCATTTTTCCCTCAGACTCCCCCCTGGACCCCCATTTCCCCCTCAGGACCCCCTCAATATCCCCAGGGTCCCCCCAAGGGCCCCCATTTCCCCCTCAGAGCCCCCCCGGACCCCCATTTTCCCCTCAGACTCCCCCCAGGACCCCCATTTCCCCCTCAGGACCCCCTCAATATACCCAGGGCCCCCCCCAAGGGCCCCCATTTCTCCCTCAGATCCCCCCCACTCCCCTCCCAGGGACCCTCATTCTCCCCCCAGGACCCCCCTCAGGACCCCCGTTTCCCCCCATTGCCCCCCCCCCCCAGTATCCCCAGTGCCCCCCGCCCACCTCCGGCCGCTGCCAACGGCCCGACAGGCCCCGCCCACCGGGGCGTGGCCTGCGGGCGGCGCGCGGCGGGGCCGCTCCTCGCGCCTCGGCCGTTGGAAAGCAGCCGCTCGCGCGCGCGAGCCCCGGGTGGTGGTGGGGGGCGTTCGCCTTTCCCGCGCTGCCCGCGGATTGGCCCGCCGCCTCGAGGCTCCCGCCGCTGATTGGCTGGGGGCGCGGCGGCGGGAAGGGCTCGCGCAGCGGGTGAAGCGCTTGCGGCCCTGAGGTGAGCGGCGGCCTTGGGCTGAGGGGACCGTAAGCCTATAGGGACCCGGGGCTGAGGGGACCGTGAGCCCACAGGGACCCGGGGCTGAGGGGACCATCACCCCACAGAGCCCCGGGGCTGAGGGGACCATCACCCCACAGAGCCCCGGGGATGAAGGGACCACGAGCCCAGAGAGCCCCGGGGCTGAGGGGACCATCACCCCACAGAGCCCCGGGGATGAGGGGACCATCACCCCACAGAGCCCCGGGGATGAAGGGACCACAAGCCCAGAGAGCCCCGGGGCTGAGGGGACCATCACCCCACAGAGCCCCGGGGATGAGGGGACCATCACCCCACAGAGCCCCGGGGATGAAGGGACCACGAGCCCAGAGAGCCCCGGGGCTGAGGGGACTGTCACCCAGCACAGCCGCTGCACCGAGGACACCCAGTGAAGCCCCAGTGCCACAGAGACCCCACTGATGCACAGCTGGGCCACCACCCCAGTTTGCCGTCGGTGCCCGCCCCACAGCCGAGGGAAGGTGAGGAGCTGCGGTGGGAGGGAGACGGATTCATGCAGGACAAGGGCAGACGATGGGGAGACGCCGACCTCCCCCCAGAAGGACAGCTGAGCTGTGCCGAGAGGGGAGGAGAGCCCGCACCTCCGGGCGCTGCTCCCCGCCGCCCGGCAGCAGGACCCCCCCCAGCTGCTGCTGCGCCGCGGCCTGCGGCGGGCTGGCAGGAAGCGGAGGAAGCTTCACGCTCGCTGCCTCTCTCCCGCGCACTGTTTATCCTCCCGACGAATGTTTTATTAATACCTCCGCCGGCGCAGCTGGGGTGGAGGGAGGCGGAAGCGTGGGGGGGGAGGCGGTTTCCCTGGGTGTGGAGCGCGGCCCTCCCAACACCACACAGATGCCGTCAGGCAGCTCGTTAGCTTTATTGGGGCGGGAGCTTCGTTTATTGGGGGGCGGGGCGTGCCAAGCAAGCCTCGTGCTAACAAAGTGAAGCCTGAAGGGGCGCGGGGAGGGGGGTGCGGGGGGCGAGGGTCCGGCAGGACCCCCGCCCCTCAGGGCTTCTCCAGCTGCGCGTCGGTGGCGTGGAGGCTGCCCACGTCCTGGTAGGTGGGCTGCAGCCCCCGCGAGATGTCCTCGTACATGGAGCACTCGTCCAGGTTCAGCCCCTGGGGAGGGGGACGGGGCGGGGGGGTCAGGCCGGTGGGCGCCAGCCCCCTCCCCGGCCCCCCCGTCGGGCGCGGGGCCCCCGGCTCACCTCGTAGAGGTTCTCCTCCTCGAAGGCGCTCTTCTTCATCTGCAGCAGCCGCTCGTTGGCCCACCGCTTCTGCGGCCGCCGAGCAGGGGCAGAGTTAGGGAGGGTGGCGGCTCCCCCAGACCCCCCCCGGCCCCCCACCGCCCCCCGCGCGCCCCCTCACCCTGAAGAGGAGGAAGAGGCTGGGCCCCACGGCGCAGAGCAGCAGCAGGACGCCCTCGGCCGTGATGATCCGGTTCTTGGTGGACTCCTTGATGTTGAGGAAGGGCACGGCCACGGGGTCTGCTGTGGGGAGGGGGGTCAGCCCCGGCCCCCCTGCACGCCCCCCCGCCCCCGCCCCCCCGGCACTCACCGCGCACCCGCAGGAAGGTGCCGCAGGACTGCCCGGCGGCCCCGCCGGCCTCCACCCGGCAGTAGTAGAGGCCGCTGTCGTTGTGCGTGAGGTGGAGGAAGGTGAGGGTGGCGCGGCCTTCCTCGCGCTGCAGCTGGCGGCCGGCCCAGCTGGCCTCCACCAGGGCGGAGGGGTGGCTGCAGTTGTGGCTGGGGCACAGCTGGTACCAGCTCACCCGGGCGTCCCGGGGGGCCCGGAACAGGCACTCCAGGCTGAGGTGGTCCCCCAGGGCGGCGGTGCGGGACGTGGGGCCGGCCTCCACCGTCACCGCCCCGGCGCTGCGGAGGCAGTGGGCCGCCGCGCTGCCGTAGCTCTCCACGGTCACGGGGCTGGGGGACAGCCGGGAGGCGGCCAGCGGCGGCATCACCGGCGTGGAGGCCCAGCAGATGCACCCTGTGGGCGGCAGCGGGGGGTCACCGCGGCCCCCCGAGCCCCCAGCGTGGGGGCGAGGGTCCCGCCCGGCCCCGCCCTGACACCCCCGGCCCGGTTTCGGTTCCTGCGCCGGGCGCTGTTGACAGGAAGCGCCGGGGCTGTTCCGGGGTGTCTCGGGGGACACGCTGGCAATCGGGGGGCTGCGGGGGCCACTGCTTTTTGGGGCGCCGTGCCAACCCCCCGCCGGCTGGCCGTCCTTTGGGGTCACCGCTGCCGCAGGGCACGTCAGGGGCCAGCGCGGTTCCCCCCGTTAGAGGTGCGAGGTGGGGGGACCCACGGGACCCCCCGACCTGTGCGCCCGTACCCCGAGACCCCCGTCCCGCCGCGGCCCCGCGCCCCCTCCCCGCTGGCCCCTACCTTGGAGGAGGCAGAGGAGGAGAGGGAGCGGGGCACCCCGTTTTGGGGGAGCGCCCGCCATGTCGCTGCCGCCGCTGCCGTCTGCGCTGGGCCCCGCTGGAGGAGATGCGCCCCGGTGCCCGCGCCCGCCCTCCCGGGGGGCTGCGGCGGGCGGGGCGCGCGGCGGGGTGGGCCACCCCACGGCGTCGTCCCCCGCCCCACCCCAACATCACCCCACAGCCCACCCCAGAGACCGGGGGGCTGCGGGGACACCCATGGGACCTGGGGGGGGATCTGGGGTACACGGGTTTGGGGTGCAGGGTTAGGGGGGCCCTGGGGGCTCAGGGGGCTCTGGGGGGCCTGGGGTTTAGGGGGTGCAGGGGGCTCTCTGGTTTAGGGGTTCCAGGGCTCTGGGGGCCAGGGTGTCAGGGGTTTAGGGGGCTCAGGGGGTGCAGGGGGCTCTGGCGTTTAGGGGGGCCCTGGGGGCTCAGGGGGCTCTGGGGGGCCTGGGGTTTAGGGGGTGCAGGGGGCTCTCTGGTTTAGGGGTTCCAGGGCTCTGGGGGCCAGGGTGTCAGGGGTTTAGGGGGCTCAGGGGGTGCAGGGGGCTCTGGCGTTTAGGGGTTCCAGGGACTCAGGGGGCTCTGAGGTTTAGGGGCTCAGGGGGTTCTGGGGTTTAGGGGTGCCGGGGCTCGGGTGCAGGGGAGCTCTGGGGTTTAGGGGGTGCAGGGGTTTATGGGGTGCAGGGGGCTCTAGGGTTTAGGGGGTCCAGGGTGTAGGGGCACAGGGGACTCTGGAGTTTAGGAGGTGCAGAGGGCTCTGGGGTTTAGGGGGCTCTGGGGTTTAGGGGGTCCAGGGTGTCAGGGGCACAGGGGGCTCTGGAGTTTAGGGGGTGCAGGAGTTTAGGGGGTGCAGAGGGCTCTGGGATTTAGGGGGTCCAGGGTGTCAGGGGGCTCTGGAGTTTAGGGGGTGCAGACGGCTCTGGGATTTAGGGGGCTCTGGGGTTTAGGGGCTCAGGAGGCTCTGGGGTTTAGGGGGTGCAGGGGTTTAGGGGCTCAGGAGGCTCTGGGGTTTAGGGCGCTCTGGGGTTTAGGGCGCTCTGGGGTTTAGGGGCTCAGGAGGCTCTGGGGTTTAGGGCGCTCTGGGGTTTAGGGCGCTCTGGGGTTTAGGGGCTCAGGAGGCTCTGGGGTTTAGGGGATGCAGGGGTTTAGGGGTTCCAGGGACTCAGGGGGCTCTGGGATTTAGGGGGTCCAGGGTGTCAGGGGCACAGGAGGCTCTGGAGTTTAGGGGGTGCAGAGGGCTCTGGGGTTTAGGGGGTGCAGGGGTTTAGGGGTTCAGGGAGCTCTAGGTTTAGTGGGTGCAGGGGGCTCTGGGATTTAGGGGTCCCAAGGCTCAGGGGCTTAGGGTCTCAGGGGGCTCTGGAGTTTAGGGGGTGCAGGGGGCTCTGGGGTTTAGGGGCTCTGGGATTTAGGGGTCCCAAGGCTCGGGGGCTTAGGGTCTCAGGGGGCTCTGGAGTTTAGGGGGTGCAGGGGTTTAGGGGGTGCAGGGGGCTCTGGGGTTTAGGGGCTCTGGGATTTAGGGGTCCCAAGGCTCGGGGGCTTAGGGTCTCAGGGGGCTCTGGAGTTTAGGGGGTGCAGGGGTTTAGGGGGTGCAGGGGCCTCCGGTGTTTAGGTGCTCTGGGGTTTCGGGGGTCCCGGGGTGCAGGGGTCTCGCCTCGGGGGTTGAGGCTCTGAGGGGCCTCAGGGCTGTGATGGTGCCGGGGTCCCCGGGGTGCCGGGTTTGAGGGCCCCGGGGCTTCCCCGGGGTGCGCGGCCCCGGGCGGGGCGCGGGGCGGTCTCGGCCTCGCTCCTCCCGCAGGAAGCGCCGGGAAGGGGCGGGGGCGGAGGGCGGGACCTGCCCGCCACAGGACGCGGGTTCCTGCGCCCCGGCACGGCCCGACCGGCCCGGTACGGCCCGCTGCAGCCCGCTACGGCCCGGCCCGGCCCGGCCCGCTTCGGCCCGGCCCGGCGCGGGGAGCGGAGCGCGGCCCGGCCCGCCCGGTGAGTGCCCCCGCGGCGGCGGAAGTGGCCGCTTCCTGCCGGGCCGCCGCGGCGCCGGGGGGGGGACACGCCTGGGGCCCGGAGGGTACGTGGGGCCGGGGGCAGCGCCCGTGGGGCGGGGGGCACCTGGGGTGCCTCCGGGGCCGCCCCCCACGCTTGTCACCAGTGGAGAGCGGGGCTTCCCCACGGGGGGGGCTGGGGGCACGGCTCTCGCCCTCCCCGGCGGCCTGGCAGTGCCGGGGGTCCCGGAGGCGTTTGGATGGGCCTGTCCCCCCGAGTGACGCCCCCACAGCCCCGGGGGGGGCCCCGCTGCCCCTCGCCGCCAGCCCCCCCGCGTCCGCGCTGGGCAGCGGCCAACGGGGACAGGGCAGCGGCCGGCACCGCCGCCAGCCGGGCCGCGGGGCTGTGGGGCAGAGGTGAGGGGCAGGACCGGGGGGTCCCGTCAGCCGCGGGGCGCTGCCACGCCGTGGGCCAAGGCCCTGTCAGCGCCGTGGGGTGGGACCGGGCGCCGCGGGGCAGGGGTGCGCGGGGGCCATCGCGCCGTGGGGGGGGAGGCTGGGGGCTGTTGCCGCCGCGCTGCACATCACTTCCTGCAGGAAGCCTCGCTCGCTCCGTAAATAATCTGGGGGCCGCCACTTTGTTTTACAGCTCGGGGAGACGCCTTTCCGCCGTGGGGCGTGGGGCACCCCGAAGAGCCTGGCACCCCGAAGAGCCTGACCCCCCGCCGCTGCCCCCCGCTCCTCGGGGGCGGCCCCCCTGCTCGGCGGGGCCGGGGGGGGGTTGCCACATTTCCTGCCCCGCCAGGATCGTTTCGCCAGCTCGGAAACAGGTAGGTGGGAGGGCGGGGGGGTGGTTTTTGGTGGGGGCAGCGCTGGATCACCCCCGGTGTGCCCCCAAAGTGCCCCCCCGGGGGCTGCCCCCCGAAGCGCCGTCCCCCGGCCGGCGGAGCAGAGGGGTGCATGGGCGGGCGTGAGCGCGGGGGGCCGGCGCGGGCCCCCCCCTGCCGCGGGGCTCTCAATGGGGCCCTTTGTGCGGCACAGAGCCCCTTTGAGAGCGGGCGCCGCCCCCTGGCCCCCCCCGGCCTCAGCGCCGGGGGCGGGGAGAGCACCTCCGCCCGCCCGTGCCCCCAAACCGCCCGCCTGCTGCCGGGGGGGGCCTGAGACCCCACAAACTCATCTCAAGTGTCCCCCCCCCCTGCCCTGCGATGCCCTCTCTGCCCGCAGCTCTGACGCCGCCAGCCGCAGGACGGGACCCCCCCGCGGGCAGCATGGAGCCGGAGGAGGCCTTTAACGGGGTGAGTGGTTGCCCCCGCCCCGGTGCTGTGCTCCAGAGGGGGACCCAGAGCCCCCCGAGAGGCCGTTCTTGCTGGGGGGCCCCCCCGATGCCCCCCCCCCGCCTCACGGTGCCCCGTCTCTCCCCAGAGCCCAGCGGCGGGCGCTCGTGGTGCCGGTGGCTCGGTCGTGGCCATCATCGGCGCCGAGGACGAGGACTTTGAGAATGACATTGAGCCGGTGAGCTGGGGCCGGGGGGTACACCAGGTGACCTGTCAGCACTGGGGGGGTCCCCAGAGCCTGACCGCCCCCCCTCACTCCCTCCCCAGAACCCCGACGACCAGAACAGCCTGTTCCAGAGCCTGGAGCTGGTCCGGCAGCACCCGGCCTATCTCATGGCCTTCCTGCAGCACGTCGTCCTCCAGTTTGACTCCTGCCCCGTGGTAAGCACGGCACAGGGGGGGTCACCGCGGCGCAGGGGGGGTCACTGTGGTGGGGGGGTGCAGGGGGGCCCCCCACAAGTGTGCGAACGCCCCCGGGGGTGCGCCCATGGGTGAGCGGCTGCCCCCCCGCCTCCCCTCGAATAACCTCTTCTCTCTGTTCCCCCCTCCCCGCTGGCAGGGGCTGGAGCTGAGGTAAAATACTGGGGAGGGGGAAGGTTTGGGGGCTTGGGGGGAGCAGGGGGGGGTCGCCCTGCCTTCACCCCTGCCCGTGCCCCCCCTCCACCCCCCAGCTCTGCTACCTGCACGTGGACATGCTGCGCAGGATGAACCCCAAGGAGGGCAAGAAGCAGTTCCTGGAGTTCTGCCACATGTTCCTGGACAAGGCGGGGGTGAGTGTCCCCTGCAGCCCCCCCCGTACACCCCCGCAGCCCCCCCCGCCCCGCGGGGGCCTCGGCGGGGGGGCGCCTGCATCCTCACCCCCCTCTCTTGCAGCTGCTGCGGGTGCCCGTCCCCCACCAGGTGCAGTTCGAACTGGGTGAGTGAAACCCCGCTGCTGGGGGGGCTACGGCTCGACCTCCTGCTCCCCTCCAAAGCCCCCCTCCTTTTGGGGGGCCCCCAGCGCCCCCCGGCACCCGCCGCCCTGGCCCTTCCTCCACCCGCCGCACCCAGCTGGCTGCGGCCGAGGCCGGAAGCCGCCTGGGAAGCCCCAGCCAGGGTGAGCTCATGGGGCCGCGGCTGCGAGGGGGGGCCGGGGGGGCCGGCGGCGCGAGGCAGCGCCGCCTCCCGGGGGCCGCGGGGGTCGAGACCCCCAAGGGGCCGGGGCGGGGGGCGCCGGCGGCTGACGCCCCCTCCCCGCCAGATCGGACGCGCCCCGAGCTGCTGTCGGACGAGGTGCAGCGCCGGTACCTGCAGGAGATCCAGGCCTTCCAGGAGCCCGAGATCTCCCGGCAGCTGGAGGACTTCAGGTGGGGGGGGAGGCCCCGGCAGGGGCGGGGGGCTCGGGGGCGGCCCCCCGCCGGCTGACGCCCCCTCCCGCAGGTCCAAGCGGCTGATGGGGATGACGCCGGGGGAGCAGGAGCTGACGGAGCTGGAGTCCTACCGCACCCGGGACCACGGCATCCGCGAGGCCAAGGAGAAGCAGCTGGCGGAGGTGCTGCTGGCCCGCCTGGAGGAGATGCAGTGAGTGGGGCGCCCCGGGGACCCCCCCGCAACCGGGTAACCGCCTCTCCGACGCCGGGTGACCCCCCCGAGCTGGCTAACCCCCCCGAAGCCCCGTCCCAGCTTTTCGGCAGTCCCCTCCCTCCGCCACATCTGGCCGCCCTCCCCTGCCGGGCGCCGGTCCCAGACCGGAGCCAGCTGCGGCGGGCTGGGGAGGGGGAGACCCCCCCTTTCCTTCCCACCCCCCCTTGTCCTGTGTATTGCTCCCGATTGCATCAGCCCCGGCTCGGTATAAACCCCCCCGACCCTCCCCACCCCAGCCCAGTCCGTCCCAGTCCGTCCCAGCACACGCACGCGTCTCCTTACCGGATCATGCTCCAGCGCCCGGCACTGACACACCGACATGGGGCTGGCCTGCCGGTGAGGGGCCAGCGGGGGGACCCCGGTGCTGCCGCGGGGCAAGGGGGGGCTGAGGCGCGATGCGGGGGGGGTCGGGCTCCCCGGGCGCCTGGGTTCACACTCTCCTCCTTTCTCCAGCCTCACCATTTCTTCCGACGAGGAGAAAAGGTGAGGGAAGCGTTTCGGGTCGGCTTTGGGGGGGCGCGGGGGGCGTCTGGGGGCGCTGTGAGGCGGTGGGGGGCTGTGTGTGGGTCAGGGGGCTCCTGAGGGGCCCCTGACGGAGCAGGGGTGCTCTCTGCCCCCCAGCCTCCTAGGGGTCGCAGGCTGTGGGGACATGGGGGGCAACATTTGTCCCCCGCCGGGGTGGAACCGCGGCCCCCCCCCAGCCTCTCTCACCCCCGTCCCCCTCCCAGCTCCGCCATCTTCGGCGCCATCGTAACCTACATGAAGTACCTGGGGGTTAAAACCAAACTGGGCGATGGCAAGAAATCCAAGTCCAACTTTTTCCGCAAAAAGGTGAGACCCCCCCGGGGCAGGGAGGGCCCCCAATTCCCTCTGACCCCCCCCCAATTCCCTCTGACCCCCCCCTCTCCCCGCAGATTTCGGGGAGCAAGAAGGCGGACGAACTGCAGGCGAAGTCGCGGAAGGGCTTCAGCCTGCCGGGGGCAGCCCTCTGGGGCCGGGACGCCCACAGTAAGTGGGGGGCCACGGGGGGGCCCCCTTCCCGCCTTCTTCACGCCCCCCTCCCCGCCATTTCTCCCCACAGCCGCACGCCGGAGGCCCTGCTGCCAGCCTGGGGGAGACGCCGGGGGGCTCAGCCCGGCCCCCCCCTCGCCCCCGCCCCCTCAGCTCCCCCCTCCTCGTTTTCTCTCTTGCAGATGCCGATTTCAGGCAAAGCAAAGTCCCTGAGGGCGAAGGTACCCCTCCCGCCGCCCCGCATGGGACCCCCACCCCTGGGGGGGCTCAGCCCCTCACCCCATTAACCCCCACCCCCCGGGGGGGCCCGAGCGCTCTCCCCCGTCATACGCTAACCCCCGCCCCGCATGCCGACACCCCGTCCCCCACCGCCTGGGTCCTCAGGGGCGGGGGGGCCAGATTCGGGGGGGCAGGGTTTGAAGGAGATATCTGGGGGGGGTGAGGGGATTTTACTGACCCCCACCCCGGCACCCCCCAGCCGAAAAGGCGCCGCACCCCGAGAGGAGGGGCCCGAAGGCCGCCGAGAGGACGGACGGGGGGGCGGCGCGGCCCAGAGGGGGGGCAGCCGGGACCCCCGATCCCCCCAGCGTGGCCGTCACCATCAACCCCCCGCCGGGGGAGGGCGCTGAGGGCGACCCAGGTGAGGGGGGGGCCGCGGGCTTGGGGTGGGGGGCCCTTGGCGTTCCCCCAGCTCATCTCCCCCTCCCACCCCGTAGGCTCAGACCCCCCGGGCTCCTCGGAGCTGGGAGACGCCCCCCCGCGAGGCCTCTGCCCCACGGAGCCCCCCGCCGGCGAGCAGCACCCCACGGAGGAGGGGGCCGAGAACGAGAGGTGAGACGCCCCCTTTCTGCTGGGGGGCACCTGGTCCCCCCCGTCCCTGGTTCAGCGAGCGACCCCGCAAATTAGTACCCCCCGCCCGGGCCGAAGGCCGTGGGGAGAAGGGGGGCGCGGGGGCCCTCCCCTGTCCCCCCCCAGCTTGGCTGCTGCCCCCCCCACGCCCCCTAACCCGCTCTCTCTCCCCAGAAGACGGATCAGGTTGGTGACCCCCGGCCCCCCCTTGCATGCCTGGGGGGCGCGACGGTGCCGGGGGACGGTCACTTAGAGCCACCCGCCGACTCAGCTAAGTACCGGGGCCCCCCCAGCCCCACGGCCCGGCCCAAGCGCCGGCGGGGGGGCGCCCCCCGGCCCCCTCCCTCCCCCCAGGCCCCCCGGGCTGATGCATGGCTCCGCGCCCCCCGAATCGGACGCATGGCCCCCCCAGGAGATCTCACGCCGTCTCTCTCCCCCCCCACCGCCATCTGTGCACGCCCGCTCCCCCCGCACGCTCCCCCCGGGCGCCGCTCCCCCCGTGCTCTCTGTGCTGCCTGTCCCCGTCCTCCCGTCCGTCTGTCCCGCTGGGGACGCGTGTCCGCGTGTCCGCGTCCGCCCCCTTGGCTTCCCGCCCGCCGCGGGGCGCCCCCCCCTCGCCCCCCCCGCCCCGCCGCGCCCCGCAGGCTGCCGGGGAAGCTGGGGCGCTCGGAGAGCCTGCGCACGTACGAGCGGAAGCGTTCCCAGCGCGGCTCGGCCAAGGGCAAGCAGCCGCGCTCCCGCAGCGACGTCGACCTGCAGGCGGCCGCCCGCGCCACCCGCCCGGAGGAGGGGCCCGCGCCCCCGCCCGGCCGCCGCCGACCCACGTAGGTGGCGGGCGCCCGGCAGCCCCCCCGCCCGCGGGGGATTTTGGGTGGGGGGGGAGCACCCCAGGATCACCGCCCGGCCCCCCCGCCACGGGGTTTGGGGTGGGAGGGTGGGCGCCCCGGGCTCGCCGCCCGCCCGCTCCGGCGCTGAAGCCCCCCCCTTCCCCTCTCTGTCCCCGCAGCCTGGAGCCGGGGGGGCCGGGGGGGGGCGAGCCCCCGCAGTCCTTTCTGCCTACCCAGTCTGAGGAGACTGAGCCGCGCGTTGCGGAGCTGGAGCTGGAGCCGCCGCCCTGGCGGCAGCTCGCCGCCCCCGACGCCCTCCTCAGGCTGAAGAAGAGCGAAGTCAAGCGGCAAGAAGTCATCAACGGTGAGACCCCCGGCCCCGCGCGGGGACCCCCGCCCCGCCCCGGGACCCCCACCTGCCGGGCTGACCCCCCCGCCGCCCCCCAGAGCTGTTCCTGACGGAGCACGCCCACGTGCGCATGCTGCGCGTCCTGCTGGAGGTCTTCTACCAGCCCATGCTGCGGGAGGCCTTCTTCGACGAGCACGAGCTCTCCAACATCTTCCCCAGCCTGGAGGACCTGGTGGAGGTGCACAGTGAGTCGGGGGGCCGGGGGTGTGGCGGCGGCGGCGGGAGGGGGGGACCGGGGGGGTCCGAGCCCCGCCCTGCCCCAGCCCTCTTCCTCGACAGCCTGAAGAAGCTGCGTGAGGAGAGCGGCTACGTCATCTCGGAGATCGGGGACGTGCTGCTGGCGCGGGTGAGGGCGCGCGCGCCTGGCGTTGCGTGAGCGCGCGGAGCCGCTGGAGCGATAGGAGCTGGCGTGAGCGGGTTCACGCGAGCGTGCGGGGCGGGTGCGAGCGTGCAGGATCCACGGAGCGCCTGGGATTTGTGGTAGCGAGCGAGGCCGCTGGCAGCAAACTCGCGTGAGCGTGCGGGGCGCGTGTGAGCAGGTATGCGTGAGCGTGCGGGGTTCACGTCAGCACGCGGGGCTGAGGCGAGCGTGCGGCGTCAACGTGTGGGACTCACCAAGCATGCAGAGTAAGCGTGCAGGGCTGAACGCACGGGGTAGGCGTGCGGGGCGCGCAGAGCGAGCGTGTGGGGCTGACACGAGCGTGTGGGTCGCGTGGAAGCGTGCGGGGGGAGCGCGCGGGGCTGACGCGAGCCCCCCCTCCCCAGTTCGAGGGCACGGAGGGCAGCTGGTTCCAGAAGATCTCGGCGCGCTTCTGCAGCCGCCAGTCCTTCGCCCTGGAGCAGCTCAAGGCCAAGCAGCGCAAGGACACCCGCTTCAGCCAGTTCATCCAGGTGTGGCCCCACGTCCCCCCCGGGGGGTCCCTGAACCCCCAGACCCCCCCGTTCCCCCTCCCCGTGCCCCCCAGCGCTGTCGCATCCCCCAGGAGGCGGAGAGCCAGCCCCGCTGCCGCCGGCTGCAGCTGAAGGACATCATCCCCACCGAAATGCAGCGCCTCACCAAGTACCCGCTGCTGCTGCACAACATCACCAAGTGCACCGGTGAGAGGGGCGGGGGGCCGGGGGGGCCGCGCCGCACCCCCAAACCCCCTCAACACCCCCCCCACCTGTCCGTCCGTCCACCCGTCCGTCTGTCCCCCCCAGAGGCTGCGGGCGAGCGGGCCAAGGTGGAGCAGGCGGCCGAGTGCTGCCGCCAGATCCTGAACCACGTCAACCAGGAGGTGCGGGACATGGAGAACCTCATGGTAAGGGCCCCCCGTGTCCCCCCGTCCCCTCCCAGGTCCCCCTGCCCCCCCCCAGCCCCTCTCCCCCCCCCTCACTCCCCCCTTCCCCCTGGCAGAAGCTGAAGGACTATCAGCGGCGCCTGGACCTCTCCAACCTGAAGCAGAGCATGGACCCGCTGCTGAGCGAGTTCAAGGTGAGGTGGAGGGGCTGCTGCGGGGTTTGGGGGGTGTCCCGCTCCCCCAACTCCCCCCTGACCCCCCCAACTCCCCCTGACCCCCCCAACTCCCCGCTGTCCCCAGAACTCGGACATCACCAAGAGGAACCTGGTGCACGAGGGGCCGCTGACCTGGCGCGTCACCCGGGACAAGGCCGTGGGTGAGCGAGGGGGGCCATGGGGGGGGACAGGGATGTGGCAGAGCACCCCGCTGACCCCCCCTGGGGTTTTGGGGTCCCCCCAGACGTGCACGTGCTGCTGCTGGACGACCTGCTGGTGCTGCTGCAGCGGCAGGAGGAGCGGCTGGTGCTGCGCTGCCACAGCCGCACCATCACGCCCACGCCCGACGGCAAGCAGATGCTGAGCCCCATCATCAAGCTCAGCTCCGCCATGACTCGCGAGGTCGCCACAGGTGGGGGGCTGGTTTGGGGGTACGGGGCTTGTTTTGGGGGTGCAGGGTGTGTTTTGGGGGGTACGGGGCTTGTTTTGGAGTACGGGGTGTCTGTGTGGGCAAGGGGGGCGCGCGGCTGGTGGGCGCTCGCTGGAGTGGCAGGAACTGGTCGGGCGGTGCTCATGGGGCACACGTGTGGGGCAGAGCGGAGCGTGGGGGCTGGGGTCACCCCAAAATGCCCCCCCGACACCCCCTTTTGCTGCCCCCCAGACCACAAGGCCTTTTACGTCATCATCAGCTGGGAGAACGGGGCCCAGATTTACGAGCTGGTGGCACAGACGGTCTCGGAGAGGAAGAAGTGAGCGGGGGGGCGCGGGGTTTGGGGGGGCGCGGGATTGGGGGGGCGCTCACCCCCGTCTCCCCCCCCAGCTGGTGCGCCATGATCAGCGAGACGGCCGGCTCCCTCAAGCTGCCGGGGTCCCACCGGGCGAAGACGTCACGCGTGGGGCAGAGCCCCCACAGCCCCATCTAGTGAGTGGGGGGCGGTTTCGGGGTGCGGGGGGTGGTTTTGGGGTGCGGGGGGTGGGGTCAAGCTCTTCCTGAGCCCCCTCCTTCCCCCTGCAGCGGTTACCGGGAGCCGCTGCTGAGCAGCTCGGAGAACGGGGGGTCCCTGAAGGAGCCGCTGCCCCTGGACGGTGAGCGGGGGTCCGGGGGGCGCAGCGCCGCCAGGCGGGCGGCCTGGCCCCGGGCGGGGCTCTGGGGGGCAGGGGCTCTGACGGGCCGTGCCCCCCCAGAGCGCGAGAAGGACGGGGCGGTGGAGGGCACCGAGTTCGAGGGGAGCCCCGAGAAGAGGGAGGCTGAGCGGGCGCTGGCGGAGCTGCTGGCCCTGCGGAGACCCCCCCGGCCGGGCGGCGAGGGGGGCCTGGCCGCCGCCGCGCTGGGCAGAGGTGAGACGGAGGCGCGGACCCCTGCCGGGCCCCCAGACCCTGACCTGGACCCCAAACCCGGACCCCCACCCTGCTGCTGTGCCCCCAGACCCCAAACCCGGACCCCCACCCTGCTGCTGTGCCCCCAACCCTGCCCCAACCCTGCTGCTGTGCCCCCAGACCCTGCCCCAACCCTGCTGCTGTGCCCCCAGACCCCAACCCTGCCCCAACCCTGCTGCTGTGCCCCCAGACCCTGCCCCAACTCTGCTGCTGTGCCCCCAGACCCTGCCCCAAGCCTGCTGCTGTGCCCCCAGACCCCAACCCTGCCCCAACCCTGCTGCTGTGCCCCCAGACCCTGCCCCAAGCCTGCTGCTGTGCCCCCAGACCCCAAATCCTGCCCCAACCCTGCTGCTGTGCCCCCAGACCCTGCCCCAACCCTGCTGCTGTGCCCCCAGACCCTGCCCCAAGCCTGCTGCTGTGCCCCCAGACCCCAATCTCTGCGGCTGCCTGCTCCCCACGGCCGCCCCCTCACCCTTCCTTCGGCCCCCCAGTGTCGGCGCTGAAGCAGCTGCTGCCGGGGCTGACACCGGCGGCAGGGGACGGTGACGGGGCTGCCTCCCCCCCTGAGGACACCTGGGGGGGCCCCAGCCCGGCCCCCCCCGAGGAGGAGCGGCGGGACGCGGGTGACGGGGCCGAGAGCGAGGGCGAGGGCCGCGGGCAGCGCCCCGAGGGGGGGGCTGCAGGTACGGGTCGGGGGGGGACGGGGTTTGGGGGGGCACGAGGGGACTGTGGGGTGTAACCCCCCCTCTCTCTCTCCCTCGCAGGGGGCACCCCCAACGGCCCCCGCTCCCCACAGTGGGGGTCCCGGCTGCCCGAGGCGGGGGGGCCCGTGCCCCCCCTGGCGCTCCCCCCGCAGCAGGCGGCCTGGCTGGGGGACGAGCTGCAGGGCCTGGAGGAGACGCTGCAGAGGCTGAAGGTGAGGGGCGGCGGGGGGAGTGGGGGTCCCTGAGGGGACGTGTGGCTCTGCGTGCCCCCCAACGGGGTGTGGGTCTGCGCCCCCCCTGCAACGGGGTGTGGGTCTGCGCCCCCCCCCAACGGCTGTGCCTCTGGGCCCCCAGGAAATCGAGGAGCATTACTGGCAGCTGCAGGAGTTCCTGGCCAAGCGCAGCTCCACCGGCTGCCTCTTCACATGAGGGCAGGTACGGGGGGGCCGGGGCGCCGGGGGGGCCGGGGGGCGAGTGCTGTGGGGCTGGGGGTGCCGTGGGGCGAGTGCCGTGGGGCCGGGGGTGCCGCGGAGCAGGCTGCGTTACACCGGGGGGGGAAAAGGGGGCTGCCTTGTGCCGCGGGGCGCGTGATTCACGTGGGGCGCATCACGCCGTGGGGCGCGGCTCGCCGTGGGGCGCATCTCGGGCTCGCTGACCCACTTCTGTCTCTCCCCCCAGGGCCCCCCCCCGGCGGATTCGGGGCCCCCCCTCACCCCACGCCGTGGGGCAGCAGCTCGGGGCTGCGGGCCGTACCCTGACTCGTATGTAGCCCCGCGCCGCGCCGCCGGGGGCGCCCCCCCTCCCCTGGTACCGATCTGGGGGGGCCCCGCGCCTCCCCCACCCCCACGCTGTTTCTTTTGGTTTTATACATTTGCTGGGATTTTATATAAATATATATATATGGGACTGCAGCGGGGTGGGGGCACTGGGGGGGCCCCGGTATATGGGGCTGGGGGGACCCCCTGCGCTGTGGGGCTGGTTTTTTAACCTTTGTACAGAAAATGGGGGGCCCTGAGGCGGCCCCCCCTCTGCTACTGCAGGGACCCCAGGCCCCCCCACTGCTGTGAGCAGGCGCTGGGACGGGGGGGTCTGTGTCCCACCCCCTCGAGCCTGGGGGGGGAGTTTGGGGTGCGTCGGAAAACCAAAGAACCTGGGAAAATGCCAAATAAACGGTCGTTGCTTCTGCCCCCCTTGGTCCTTTTGGGGGGGGTTCAGCGGGGGCCCCCTGCACCTCCTGGCTCCCCCCCGGCTGCCTGGGCCCCCCCGTGCCCCCCCCAGAGGCGGAGGCGAGGCCGAGCGAGGTGACTTTATTGCTTGAGCAGCCGCCGGGGGGGCGGCGGGGGGGCCGCCTCGTACACAGGCTGGGGGGTATTTACAGGGGGGGCGCGGGGGGGCGGGGGGCTCGTTCCTCCATCACAACGACGCACAAGCGGGGGGCACGGGGGGCACAGACGATATTGCACTTCCAGTGGCGGGCGGGGGGGGGGGCGACGTCTCCTGCGCCCGGGGTGGGGGTTAAAAAAGGGGGGGCCCCAAACAGCGCGGGACGCCTGGGTCCGCGCTCGGGGGGCGTGGGAGTCTGTCCCCCCCCGGCTCTGTCCCCTGTGGGGTGGGGGTTAGGGCCCCCCCCGGGCCCTGCCCCCGTGGGGTGCAGGGGGTCAGGGCCCAGATGCTGGGGCCCCCCCTGGATCCTGGGGGGGTCCAGGCCTGGACACTGGGGTGACCCCACATCTTGGGGGGGTTCAGGCTCCGTCCGCCCGGCCCCCCCGGATCATGGGGTCCCCCCGCGCCCAGGGGGGTCACGGCCCGCAGGCCGGGGTCCCCCCGCATTCCGGGGGGCCGTGTCGGTGGGCGCTCAGCTGCGGGCCGGGCCCTTGCCGCGGCCGGCGGTGGGCGGCGGCGGGGGGCTGCCAGCCTCGTCCCCCGAGCTGCTGCCGCCGCCGTCCGTCACCTCCAGCTCCGAGTCCGAGCCCGGCTCCAGCGGCCGCCCCGACGGCTCCGGCTCCGTCACCGGTCCCGTCACCGATCCCGTCACCGGGGCGGCGGGCGGCGGCGGCGGCGGCGGCAGCGGCGGGTAGAAGGGCGGCGGGTAGAGGGTGGCGGGCAGCTTGGAGCCGGGCAGCGGCAGCGCGCCGGGCACGTAGGGCCCCCAGCCCCAGGGGTACTCGGGCACCGGCGGCCGCCCGTACGCCCCCAGCAGCGCCGGGGCCTTGGAGTAGCCGGAGAGACCTGCGGGGGGGCGTCAGCGCCGGGACCGGGACCCCCCTGCTGTCCCCTCCCGGCCCCCGGTGCTGAGCTGGGACAAGGCCGGGGTCCCCCCACCGCCTCCCGGGACCGGACCCGCCATCTCCCCGGGTCAGGGCCGGGTCCCCACCGCCACCTCCCCGTCCCGGTCCCCCCGCCCTCCCCGGTGCCGCCGCCGCCCCGCGCTCACCGGAGCCCAGGAAGGGCATGGCCACCTCCAGCCGCAGCTTCTCGGCCTCGGGCTGGCGCTCGAAGAGGGGGGGCCGGCCGGGGGGGTCGGCGGGGCGCGGGCCGCAGAAGAGCGACTGCAGCGTCTGCGGAGGCGGGGGTGAGCGGGGGGGTTCCAGCGGAGACCCCCCCCTCCCTCCCTTGTGCCCGCCCCGGTGCCCCCCGTACCTCGGGGGTGAGCGGGGCGCAGTCGGGGCCGTGCCCCCCCCCGGGGAAGGGCCCGGGGGCCAGCAGCAGCGGGGCCCCCCCGGCCACGTCCAGCAGCGGGTAGTTGACCAGCACCACCTTGCTGAAGTTGAACTTGTAGGTGAAGCGCTTCCCCTTGGTCTTGTGCAGGATCCGCTTGTTGTAGTAGTACCTGGGGGGGCGCGGGGCTGGGGGCGCCGGGGGGGCGGTGCCCCCGCTACCCCCCGGTGCCCGCCGGTGCCCACCGGTACCCCCCAGTGCCCCCCGGTACCCCCTAGTGATCCCCAGTGTCCCCTAGTGATACCCAGTGCCCCCAGCATCTCCAGTGCCCCCAGCATTTCCAATATCCTCAGCATCCCGAGTGCCCCCAGCATTCCCAGTGTCCCCCAGAATCCCCAGTGTCCCCCAGAATCCCCAGTGCCCCCAGCATCTCCAGTGCCCCCGGCATCCCCAGTACTCCCAGCATCTCCAGTACCCCCAGCATTCCGAGTATCCCCAGCATCTCCAGTACCTCCGGCATTCCAAGTACCCCCAGCATCTCCAGTACCTCCGGCATTCCAAGTACCCCCAGCATCTCCAGTACCCCCCGGCATCTCTAGTGCCCCCGGCATCTCTAGTACCCCCGGCATTCCAAGTACCCCCAGCATCCCCAGTGCCCCCAGCATCCCCAGTGCCCCCGGCATTCCCAGTACCCCCAGCATCCCCAGTGCCCCCGGCATCCCCAGTGCCCCCGGCATCCCCCAGCTCCGCCGCCCTCATCACCAGCCACGAGGCGCCCCACGGGCACGGACGGGGGTCCCGGTGGGGTGTGCGGGTCCCCAGGGAGGCCTCACCTGAGGGCCCGGCTGAGCTTGTCGTAGTTCATGTGGGGCTTGCACTTGCGGACCCCCCAGAGCCGGGCCACCTCGTCGGGGTCCTTGATGACGAACTCGCCGTAGTCGCCCTGCCAGGCGATCACCTCCCGGTACTCCTCCTTCCGCAGCAGCTCCAGGATGAAGTGCCAGAGCTGGATCTGCCGCGAGCCCGGGCTCGACTCCGGCTTGTACGCCCAGTCCGGGAAGGCGAAGCCTGCGGGTGGGCGACGGACCGTGAGTGGGGGTCTGCGTGACAGGGGGCAGCGGGGACCCAGGGGGCCGGGGCGAGGGCCCTGGGGGTGCTGGGTGACACCGAGGTGCCCGGGACGATGTCCCGGTGACCGAGGTCCCCGTGTGTCCCCGCTCCCAGCCGCGCCGCAAGCGGGGGGCCGCGCTGTGTACGGGGAGGGGGGAGCTGGTGCCGTGCAGGGGGACGGGGGCGCAGCGGCGTCCCCGACGGTGTCCGTCCCCCCCGTCCGTGTGTCCGCGGCACCGTGGGGTACCTGGGGTCCAGAGGGCCGGCACCGGGGAGGTGAGGAGCAGGTCGGAGACGCAGCTGCAGTCCATGGCGCAGGTCACACCTGCGGGGGGGCGACGGGAGGGTTTGGGGGCGCAGCCTTGCTGGGGGGGGGGCATGGGGCGAGCGGGGAGGGAGGGGCTGCGGGGATGGGGGGGGATTTGGGGGGGCGAGGATGGGGGGGCAGGGATGGGGTGCAGGAATGAGGTGTGGGAGGGATTTGGGGGTGTGGGCACGGGGCACAGGGGGGATTTAGGTGTGCGGGGAGGATTTGGGGGTGCAGGGCTGGGGCGCAGGGGAGGTTTAGGTGTGCGGGGAGGATTTGAGGGTGCAGGGCTGGGGCGCAGGGGGGTTTAGGTGTGCGGGGAGGATTTGGGGGTGCAGGGCTGGGGCGCAGGGGGGGTTTAGGTGTGCGGGGAGGATTTGGGGGTGCAGGGCTGGGGCGCAGGGGCGGTTTGGGGGTGCAGGGGTGGGGCGTGGGGAGGATTCGGGGCCCGGGGAGGATTCCTGCCCCCCCAGCCCCCCTCCCCGTGCCCCCCGGCAGCGGCTCGTTTCCTTGTTAGTTTTGATTCGGGTTGCGGCGCTTTCAACTCCCGCAGCCGGCACTAACGAGCAGCGCTGGGAATTGCGGCCCGCGGCCACCCGCCCGCTGCCGGCACCTACGCCCGCGCGCGGCCCTCGCGCGCACCCCCCTGTACACACAGCCCCTATACACACAGCCCCTATATACACATACAGCCCCTATACGCACAGCCCCTATATGCACAGCCCCTATACGCACATCCATGATACGCACATCCCACCCGCCCGCTGCCGGCACCTACGCCCGCACGCGGCCCTCGCACACACGCACCCCCCCAGCCCCTATACACACACCCTTTATACACACAGCCCTTACACACATCCCTTATACACACAGCCCCTATACATACATCCCTTATACACACAGCCCTTGTATACACGTCCCCTATACACACGCCCTTTATACACACATCCCTTGTACACACAGCCCCTATACACACATCCCTTGTATACACGTCCCCTATACACACATCCTTTATACATACATCCCTTACATGCACAAGCCCCTATGCACACATCCTTTATACACACAAGCCCCTATACACAACCCTTACGCGTGTGTACGCGTCCCTTACACGCACCCCTCCCTGGTACTCCTGCCACCCGCTCGCTTCCCTTACACATGTGTACGTGCCCCTTATGCACACAGGCACTTGTACGCCTCCGCGGCACACACGCACCTCCCTCGCACGCGTATACACCTCCCCTATACATATATACACCGCTCATATACATATACACACCGCTCACATACATATACACCACCTTTATACACGTACGTCCCTTATACGCACTTCCCTTACACACGCCTCCCGCACACGCGTATACACCTCCCTTATACCCATACCTCCCCTTACACACACGTCCCTTATACCCACCCGTCCCTTATACCCACTCGTAGCTGCCACGCACGCCCCAGGTGCACGCGCACCCTTACGCCCCCGCGCCCTCCTTGCACACTCGCCCTGACACGCACGGCGCGCGCGGGCAGCCCTCGGACACCCGCCGAGACGCCCCACGCTCGTCCCTGTGCATACGATCCGCACCTTATACACACCTTATACACGCCACGGACATCCCTCGCATGCACGGTCACGCGCACCCCTTGTCCCTGCAGACACGTCCCCTATACGCACGCCGCATACGCACCGTGCACACACCCTATGCACACACCGACAGCCCCCCCGTGCACAGCCCCTGCGCAGAGGGGCAGCGCGGCGTGCGCACACCCCGAGACGTACACCCCTATACGCTCAGATCCTTCACCTACACCTCCTATACCCTCAGATCCTTCACGTACACCCCTATACGCTCAGATCCTTCACCTACACCCCTATATGCTCAGATCCTTTGTGTACACCCCATATGCTCAGCTCCTTCACGTACACATCCTATACCCTCAGCTCCTTCGCGTACACCCCTATATACTCAGATCCTTCACCTACACCCCTATATGGTCAGATTTTTCATGTACACCCCTATACACTCAGATCCTTCACGTACACCTCGATATGCTCAGATCCTTTGTGTACACCCCATACCCTCAGATCCTTCACGTACACCCCTATATGCTCAGCCCCTGCACGTACACCCCTATATACTCAGATCCTTTATGTACACCCCTATACGTTCAGATCCTTCACATATACCCCTATATGCTCAGCTCTTTCACGTACACCCCTATACCCTCAGACCCCTCACGTACATCCCCTATACCCTCAGATCCTTCGCAGTCACCCCTGCACGTTCATCCCCTTTACATACACCCCTATATGTTCAGCCCCTGCACATACACCCCATACCCTCAGATCCCTCCCAGGCACCCTATACACTAAGTCCCTGCATGCACACCCCCTATATGCTCCCCCCTTTACGTACACTGCTATACACTCCCCCCTTTATGTACACCCCTACATGCTCCCCCCTTCACGTACACCCCTATACACTCCCCCCTTTATGTACACCCCTACATGCTCCCCCCTCCACGTACACCCCTATACACTCCCCCCTTTATGTACACCCCCATACGCTCCCCCCCTTTACGTACACCCCTATACGCTCGGCCCCGCATCCCACAGGCGCCCCACACCTCCCTCCCCGCTTGTGCCCACGCGTGGGCCGCAGGGGGATGGCGGGGGGGGGCGGGGGGCGACTTCCCTGCCCCCTCCCCCCCGCCCCCCTTTCCCACGCCCCCCCCCGGCCCTGCATTATTCATGGCCCCAATTAGCGCCCGCCCGCCGGCCCGCCCGGCCTCGTTGTTTCATGACCCGCGGCGATGGGAGCGCGGCCCGGCCCCCCCCGCCCCCGGCCCGGCCCGGCCCGGCCCGATCGATGCGGGGATCAATGGGGCCGCTTTGATCCGCCGGCCCCGGCAGATAACGAGGGGCCGCCGGGGGGGCGGGGGCGCGGGGTCCCCACGCGTGTGCGGCGCCCCGCAACGCCGGGCGCGGGTGTGCAACGCCGGGCACGCGTGTGCAGGGTCCTGCAACGCTTGGCGTGAGCGTGCAATGCCGGGCACGCGTGTGCAACGCCGGGCACGGGTGTGCAACGCCGGGCGCGGGTGTGCAACGCCGGGCACGCGTGTGCAGGGTCCTGCAACGCTTGGCGCGAGCGTGCAACACCGGACACGCGTGTGCAACACCATGCAATGCCGGGCACGCGTGTGCAACGCCGGGCAAAGCCAGGCACGCGTGTGCAATGCCGGACATGCGTGTGCAGGGTCGTGCAATGCTTGGCGTGAGTGTGCAACGCCAGGCACGCGTGTGCAACGCCATGCAATGCCGGGCACGTGTGTGCAGAGTCCTGCAATACCGGGCACGCGTGTGCAATGCCATGCAACGCCGGGCACGCGTGTGCAGAGTCCTGCAATACCGGGCACGCGTGTGCAACGCCATGCAACGCCGGGCACGCGTGTGCAGAGTCCTGCAATACCAGGCACGCGTGTGCAACGCCATGCAACGCCGGGCACGCGTGTGCAGAGTCCTGCAATACCGGGCACGCGTGTGCAATGCCATGCAACGCCGGGCACGCGTGCGCAACGGCAGACACGCGTGTGCACACCCGTGAGCACGGGGTAGATTTTGGCTCCGAGCTGCCGGGGGAACTGGTGCCGCGATGGGGGTGTGGGCGCCCCTATAGCACCCGTATAGAGCTGTGCAGCCCCGTCGTGTATGTGTATGCAGCCCCGCTATATATAGATATGCATCCCCACCGTATAGGGGTATACAGCCCCACCGTGCAGCGGTATACAGTCCCGCTATATGCAGATATACAGCCCCACTATACTGCCGTGTACAGCCCCGCTATATGCAGATATACAGCCCCTCCGTGTAGCGGTATACAGCCCCACTATATGCAGATATACAGCCCCACCGTATAGCCATATACAGCCCCACCAGGCAAGCCCGCACGGCCGGAGCTCTGCAGCAACGTGGCGACACCGGCACGAGGGGTCCTTATGGCATGTCTATAGGGGAACACAGCGGTCTATACCAAACAGGACGAGCAGCCTGTATACGCTGTGTATTATCACACGCTCTGTAAATATAGATACCGGTATAGAAACAGCATCAGCCTATAGAGGAAGCATGCCTTATAAATATATTTTTAAGGGGAAGATGAAGGTAAATGCCCGCAGCAGCTATACATCCCTCTATAGAGAGCACCGACTCTCCGTAGCGCCTCTGCCTGCGCTCTGAATAAACAGCATAAATAGAGATATCGCTATAGGAGCCGTACCCTATAGCTATTTGCAGAGGGATAACAGCCGCGGGCAGCACGCTGCACGAGCACCGTGTCTATATGTGCCGTGCGAACACACCAAGGTGGGAGAGCGCAGCCAGTACCGCGCGTCCCCGTATAGCCGTAGTATTTATGTAATGCATCTATAGGTGTTTCTGCAGAAACAAAGCTGAGAGCCGGGAGATCTGTGCGGGAAATGTGTCCCCTATAAAATTTGGCTATAGCCGGCTGCAGGGGCAGAGCAGCCGCTGTACGTTGGGTCTGTATGAGACGCGTCTGTATAGCCGATGTAAACGTAGGTATTGATATAACCCCCCGATCCTATAGGGATGGCTACAGAGGGAGTATCCCATCCCCTATATACGCGCGTGCAGGCTGTCACGGTGCCGGCATCGATGCAGGAGCCCCGGCCCCTGTTTTCCCGCAAATGCGGCGTACGCACCGTATAGGTGTCTCTATACTGCGGCTGCCGGGATGCGCCTACATCGAGGGCTGCTCCTACGGCTCAGCTGGAGCATCCTACGGCCGGCGGCGGGGACGCGTCCCTGCGGACCCTATAGAGCTGACGGGGACGGCGGGACAGGAGCGTGTCCGTATGGACTGTGCATAGGGGATGGGGATGGTGATAGCAGCGTGTCTGTACATACCGTGCGTAGGGGAAGGGGACAGTGACAGCAGCATGTCCACACAGACCATACAGACCGTGCATAGGGGACGGGGACGGTGACAGCAGCGTGTCTGTACATACCGTGCATAGGGGACGGTGATAGCAGCGTGTCTGTACATACCGTGCATAGGGGACGGGGATAGCAGCGTGTCCGTACATACCGTGCATAGGGGACAGGGATAGCAGCGTGTCCGTGCAGACCGTGCATAGGACGAGGATACGGATCATGCATAAGGGATGGGGATGGTGATAGCAGCATGTCTATACGTACCATGCACAGGGGACGGTGATGGTGATAGCAGCACGTCCACACGTACCGTGCATAGGGGATGCAGACAGCAACAGCAGCGTGTCTGTGTAGACTGTATGGACCGTGCATAGGGGATGGGGGGACCGTACAGACCATGCATAGGGGATGGGGCGACCGTATGGACCATGCATAGGGGATGGGGGGACCATACAGATCATGCATAGGCGACGGGGATGGTGATAGCAGCATGTCTGTACGGACCATATGGACAATGCATAGGGGATGGGGGGACTGTATGGGCTGTGCATAGGGGATGGGGGGACCGTACAGATCATGCATAGGGGATGGGGGGATCGTATGGACCATGCATCGGGGATGGGGGACCGTGCGTAGGGGGTGCAGGCAGGGGTAGCAGCGTGTCCATACGGACCCTGCGTAGGGTACGGGGGGACATATGGCCCCTGCGTAGGGGAGGGGGCGGGCGCCAGGAGCGGGTCCCTGTGGCCGTGGGGAGGGGGCGGGGGGGGTCCCGGTCCCGGCAGGGGGGAGCGAGGGGGGGGGGCCCGGGGCCGCCACATCAAAGCGCCGCCGCCGCCGGGCGGATCCGGTCCCGCCGCGCCGCGAACACGCGTGGCCGGGGGCTGTTTGCGCTCGGCGGCTCCCGGGAGGGGGGGGGGCGAGGGGGGAGGGGGAGCAGCGGGGGGGGCGGGGCTGGCGAGGCCGCCGTAATTAGCCATTACCGGGTGATTAATGCGGCGGGGCGAAGCCTGCACGCGCGGGGGGGGGGGCGTTTGCACAGGCGGGGGGGACCCACGGGGGGGTCAGCGCTGCCCCCACGGGGGACCCCGCTTCATGGGACCCCTCCCTTGCAGAGGCCGTTAAAGCGCTAATTAATGAAAGCGACGGGTGGGGGGGTTAATTACAGCAGGGGTGGGCATCCCCGCGCACACGCGTGGGCACGCGTGTCGGGAGCGCCCGCTGCCCGGCACGCGCTGCACCCACGCGTGGCCAAACCCCACCCGTGTTCACACCCGCCGCACGGGTGGGCCCACGCCGGGGTCCCACGCCCGGCACCAAACCGCGTGCGCGGCGGCGGGCGGCACGCGGCGACCCTCGACCCCCCGGCCGCCGGGTCCATACGTGCCCATAGGGCCCCTCGCCGGCCCCCGCAGCCCCGGGGGTCCCCGGCCGCGAGACGGAGAATTCCCGGCTGCGCCGCGGTGCCGCCGCCGGCCCCGGCTCCATATTTCTTCATTTGGAGCCACTTTAGTCCTGACGCCGCTTTTATTTAAGGCTTTCGCGCGCGCGGCCCGAGACGCCGCCGAGGCGGGGGGGGGGGGCCCGGCGTGTGCGACCCCCGGCCCCGGGGGACCCCGCGCCCGTCGCCAGCCCTTGCCGGTGTGCCGGGGGGGCGGAGGGGGGTGGCCGGTGCGAAGGGGGGGTGCAAAGCCGAGACACCGAACCGAAGGCGAGACGCCGGCGCAAGGCCGAGACGCCGGCGCAAAGCCGAAGCGCCGGCGCGAAGCCGCGGTGGCGCAAAGCCAAGGAAGCGGAGCAAAGAGAAGGTGGCGGGGCGATGGCGGGGTGCCGGGGCGAAGGCAAATTGCCAGCGCACAGCCAAGATGCCGGCGCAACGCCGGGGCGCCGGCGCAAAGCGAGATGCCGGTGCAAGGCCAAGGTGCCGGTTTAAAGCCGAAGCACGGTGCAAAGCCGCAGCGGCGGTGCAAAACCAAAGCACCGGTGCAAGGCCGAGGTGATGGCGGAAATCAAGATGCCGGTGCAAAACAATGCACCGGTGCAAAACAAGACGCCGGTGCAGGGGCGAGGTGCCGGTGTAAAGCCGAGGCGCCGGCGCGGAGCCGCGGTGGTGGTGCAAAGCGGAGGTGGTGCAAGGGCCAAGGTGCCGGTGTAAAGCCGAGGCGCCGGCGCGAAGCCGCGGTGCCGGTGCGACACCAAGGCGCCGGTGCACCGGTGAGGTGTCGGCGAGGGGAACGCGGCCAGGCGTTGCCCGGCACCCAGAGTTTCGGGGTTCGGCTGCGGCACAGGGCGGGGGGGGCTCCGGCAGTGCCGGGGCTGGGGGGTGCCGACGGGTGCCGGAGGGTCCCGGCGGTGCCGGGGGGGCGTCGCGGAGGGTAACGCCGAAAGCCGGGCGCTAATTCCCGGCATCGATCAGGCGGGATGAGAGCAATAAATTATTGTGACAAGATGCAACTCTCGCGCCGATCGATCGGGCGCTGGGCGGCCGCGCACCGGCTCCGGCACCGGCGTCGGCACCGGCATCGGCCCCGCGGCCCCACACGCGTGGGGCGTCCGTGTGTCCCCCCCCCCGTGGGAGGGGGGCCGACGGGGGCGCGTGCAAGGCGCGTGCGGAGCGGGCGTGCAAGGGCGCACGGCGCGCGCGGCCGCGGGCGTCAGGAGCGCCGCACGCCAGGGCGCGCGGGGCGCACGTGCGCGGGGACGCGGGGCGCACGTGCGAGGGTGCGCAGAGCACACGTGCGGGGGGGGGGTGCGGGGTGCGCGTGCCCGGGCACGCCGCGCGCACGCCTGCAGGCGTGTGGGGTGCGCGTGCAGGGGCGCGCAGAGCACGCGTGCGAAGGCATGCGGAGCACGTACGCCCGGGCACGCAGAGCACACGCGTCAGGGTGTGCAGAGCACACGTGTGCAGGCGTGCAAAGCACAGGCGTGAGGGTGTGCAGAGCACACGTGTAAGGGTGTGCAGAGCATGCGTGTAAGGGTGTGCAGAGCATGCGTGTACAGGCGTGCAGCGCACACGTGTAAGGGCACGCAGAGCACACGCGTAAGGGCGTGCAGAGCATGCATGTGCAGCGCACACGTGCAAGGGCGTGCAGAGCACACGTGCAAAGGTGTGCAGAGCACATGCACCAGGGTGTGCAGAGCACGTATGTGCAGGCGTGCAGAGCACACGTGCAAGGGCATGCAGAGCACACGTGCAAGGTGTGCAGCACACATGCATCAGGGTATGCAGAGCATGCATGTGCAGGCGTGCAGCGCACACGTGCAAGGGCGCGCAGAGCGCGCGTGCCGGGGCATGCGACATGCGTGTGCGAACCCGCTGCCCGTGTCGGCACGCAGAGAGACGTGTGCGATCGCACGCGTGAGCTGGCCCAGCGCCAGCCGCCCCCCCCCCGTCCGCCTGGCGATTCAGGGTGCCCTGTCCCCCCGCCTGCCACAGCCCCCCCGGCCTGTCGGGCTCTGAGCCCCCGGGGTTTTGGGTTCAAACCGGCTTATTTTGGGTTGACGAGGAGGCCCAGCTGCTCCCAGACAACCCCCCCACCCTCCCCAGTCCGCGGCGCTGGTGGCACTGGTGGCACTGGAGGCACTGAGGGGGTGCAGACCCGGCGGCACACGTGTCGCACGCTCAGCGGGGAGGGGTGCGTGTGCACACGCGTGTCCCCCGCATGCGGCAGCGCTGAGCCCCCCCCCCCAGCTTTGCACCCCGGTCACGCGTCGCGCCCTGCGCCGCATTGTGCAGCCCCCCCGCGCCCCCCTCTATAGGGCTGGGGGGCTATAGGACTGGGGCAGCTATAGGGCTGGGGGGCTATAGGACTGGGGCGGCTATAGGGCTGGGGGGCTATAGGACTGGGGCAGCTATAGGGCTGGGGGGCTATAGGGCTGGGGTGGCTATAGGGCTGGGGGGCTATAGGACTGGGGGATCTGTAGGGCTATGGGGTCTATAGGATTACGGGGGTCTGTGGGGCCGGGGTCAGGGCCGTGAGTCTGGGGTCTGTGGGGCCGGCGGGGTCGGGGGGGTCTGTAGGGTCTGTAGGGGGTATAGGGGGTCTGCGCGCTCTATGGGGTCTGCGGTGCCTATGGAGCACAATGGGGTCGGGGGGGGGTCTATGGGGTCTGTAGGGGTCTACGGGGTCTGTGCAGTCGGGGGGGTCTATGGAGTCAGGGGAGTCTGTGGGGTCTGTAAGGGTATATAGGGTTGGGGGGGTGTATGGGATCTATGGAGTCTGTAGAGGTATATGGGGGTATATGAGTCTGAGAGTGTATGGGGTCGGGGGGGTCTATAGGGTCTATGGGGTCTGTGCCGTTGTGTGGCATCAGGGGGGTCTACGGGGTCTGTAGGGGTATATGGGCTCTATGGGGTCAGGGAGTGTATAGGGACTGGGGTCTATGGGGTCGGGGGGCTATAGGGGCCGGGGTCTATGGGATCTATGGGATCGGGGGGCTATAGGGGCCGGGGACTATGGGGTCTATGGGGTGGGGGGGTGTATAGGGGCTGGGGGCTCTGGGGTGTATAGGGGCCGGGGGCTGCGGGGACTCTAGGGTGTATAGGGGCTATAGGGGCTGGGGGCTCTGGGGTGTATAGGGGCTATAGGCGCCGGGGGCTCTGGGGTGTATAGGGGCTATAGGCGCCGGGGGCTGCGGGGTGTATAGGGGCTATAGGGGCCGGGGGCTGCGGGGGCTGCGGGCGGCCGCGGGCGCTGATGGATTCTCGCACTTGTCTCTTAATCTCCGGCGCCGATCGATTCGCTATTTCCCTTTGTTGCCAGAAACTTCGATCCTGGCCGGGGCCGGGGCCGGGAGCGGGGCCGGGAGCGGGGCCGGGGGGCGGCGGGGCCGGGGGAGCCCCCGGGCGGAGCCGCCCCGAGGCCGCGGCGATGGGCGCGGGGGGCGGCGGGGGGCGGGGGGGGGGGGGACACGACGCGGGACCGGCCCGACCCGGCGCCTCCAGGAAACTTCGCAACTCACCGCGGGGCGGCTCCGCATCGGGCCGGGCTCCGCTCCGCCACCGGGACCGGGACCGGGACGCGCCGGGGTCGGTGCCGCTGCCGGGGGTCGGTGCCGGGGGTCGGAGCCCGCCTAGAAGGTCCGTCGCATCCGCAGCGGGAGGCGGGAGGGGAAGCGGGGATGGACCCGGGAGAGGGGGGATGGACCGGGAAGAGCGGGGATGGAGCGACCGGGGTCGGGGGGACCGGGGATGCGGGGACCGGGACGGCGGGGACGGACCCGGGACGGCGGGGATGGAGCGATCGGGGATGGAGGGAGCGAGGATGGAGGGAGCGGGGATGGACCCGGGACGGCGGGGATGGAGCGATCGGGGATGGAGGGAGCGGGGATGGAGGGAGCGGGGATGGAGGGAGCGGAATCGGAGGGAGCGGGGATGGAGCCCCGGGGATGGAGCGACCGGGGATGGAGGGAGCGGGGTCGGAGGGAGCGGGGTCGGGGGCAGCGGGATGGAGGGACCGGGGGCAGCGGGGATGGAGCGACCGGGGTCGGGGGGAGCGGGAATGCGGGGACCGGGAGAGCGGGGATGGACCCGGGACGGCGGGGATGGAGCGACCGGGGATGGAGGGAGCGGGATCGGAGGGAGCGGGGTGGAGGGACCGGGGGCAGCGGGGATGGAGCGACCGGGGTCGGAGGGAGCGGGGATGCGGGGACCGGGACACCGGGGATGGACCCGGGATCGGGGGAGCGGGGATGCGGAGACCGGGACAGCGGGGATGGAGGGAGCGGGGATGGAGCCCCGGGAATGCGGGGAGCGGGGTCGGAGGGATCGGAGGGAGCGGGGATGCGGGGAGCGGGGATGGAGCCCCGGGAATGCGGGGACGGGGGTCGGAGGGGTCGGAGGGAGCGGGATGGAGGGAGCGGGAGCAGCGGGGACGGAGGGAGCGGGGATGCGGGGAGCGGGATCGGCGGAAGCGGGGGTGCGGGGAGCGGGACAGCGGGGACGGAGGAGTGCGGGAAGGAGCCGGGGATAAGCGGGGATGGAGGGAGCGGGGTCGGACGGAGCGGGGACGGAGGGAGCGGGGATAGAGGGAGCGGGGATGCAGGGTCCGGGGTCGGCGGGGACGGAGGGTCCGGGGTCGGCGGGGACGGAGGGTCCGGGGTCGGGGGGTCCGGGGTCGGGGGATCGGGGTCGGCGGGGCTGGAGGGAGTGGGGCAGCGGCGGCGAGCGGGAGGGAAGGCGGCGGCGGAGCGGGGATGGAGGCGGGAGCGGAGCGGGCAGGTGGGAGCGGGGCAGGGGCCGGGAGGAGAGAGGGAAGGAGGGATGGAGGAGGAGAGAGGGAAGGAGGGATGGAGGAGGAGAGAGGGATGGAGGGAGCGGAGCCGGCAGCGGGAGCCGGGAGGGAGGGAAGGAGGGAGCGGGGCAGGGGAGAGGGGAGGAGAGAGGGACGGGGCAGAGGAGGAGGAGGGAGGGAAGGGGGGATGGAGGGAGCGGGGCAGGGAGGGAGGGAAGGAAGGAGGGATGGAGGAGGAGAGGAGGGATGGAGAGAGCGGGGCAGGGAGGGAGGGATGGAGGGAAGGGGGTAGAGGATGGAGGAGGGATGGAGGGAGCGGAGAAGGGGATGGAGGAGGAGAGGAGGGATGCGGGGATGGAGGGAGCGGGGCAGAGGATGCAGGAGGGATGGAGGGAGCAGGGCAGGACCCGGAGGAGGGATGCAGGGATGGAGGGAGCGGGAAGGGATGGAAGAGGGATGCGGGGATGGAGGGAGCGGGAAGGGATGGAAGAGGGATGCGGGGATGGAGGGAGCAGGAAGGGATGGAAGAGGGATGTGGGGATGGAGGGAGCGGGAAGGGATGGAAGAGGGATGTGGGGATGGAGGGAGCGGGAAGGGATGGAGGAGGGATGTGGGGATGGAGGGAGCGGAGAAGGGATGGAGGAGGGATGCAGGGATCGAGGGAGCGGGAAGAGGATGCCGGAGGGATGCGGGGACAGAGGGAGTGGGAAGGGATGGAAGAGGGATGCAGGGATGGAGGAAGCGGGAAGGGGATGCCGGAGGGATGCAGGGATGGAGGGAGCGGAGAAGGGATGGAGGAGGGATGCGGGGACGGAGGGAGCGGGAAGGGGATGCCGGAGGGATGCGGGGACGGCGGGAGCGGGGCGGCGGCGGCGGCGCGGGGTTTAAGTAGCGGCCGAGTGGGGCCGGCGGATCGATGGATATAATTTTCCTCAAACTCGGAAAATAAAGTTCATCGCTGATCAAATTTGAAAACAGATGTCGCGGCGCGGCCCTAAATGGGCTTCGATCTGGGGGGGGGGGCGGGAGGCGCCGGCGGCACCCCGGGACCCCCGGACCCCCGGGACGCCGGCCCGCCGAGGGGTGCACGACGGGCGTGTGAGGGGCGCGCACGCCTGCCCCAGGTGCACACGCGTGTGCGCAGACACGCCCGAGGGCTGCGCGCAGGCCCGAGGCAGCCGTGCTCCGCACACGCGTGTGCAAGGCGTGTGCGCGTGTGGTCGGCGTGTGCCCGGCGGAGACCGAGGCCCTGGCACACGCGTGCCGTGGCACACGTGGACGAGCGTGGCCTTGCGCACGCGACGAGCGTGCCGTCGCAGGCAGGCCGCACACGCGTGTGCCCCCGCACACGTGCCCCCGCACACGTGCTGCGGGCTGTCACGGCGGCGTCCCCCAGCAGGGACCTCGTTAGCGGCGGTTAAACGAAGGGGCAGGGCGGGTGGGCTGGCGAGGGTGTGGGGGCTGGGGGGGGGCACACACGTGTGGCACCCCACGTTTATGGGTCTGGGGGGGCATTTCCCACCCCGGATCCCCCCTCTGGCGGGGGGTCCCCCCCATTTGGCACCCCGAGTTCATTAAGGGAGGGGCCCCCCCACTTTGGGTCTGGGGGATGCCCTCCCTACCCCAGACCTCATGCTCACCAGTGGGTCCCCCCCATTTTGGGTCGGGGGGGGACACCCTTCCCATTTCAAACTCGTTGAGGGGGGTCCCCCCCATTCTGGCTCTGGGGACCTCCCTCTCCGACTCCACTCCCAGCAGGAATCCCCCCCCCTTTGCTCTCGGGGTCCCCCCTTTGCTCTCGGGGGTCCCCTATTTGCCCTCAGGGTCCCCCCTTTGCTTTCGGGGTCCCCCTTTTTCTCTCGCAGTCCCCCCTTGGCTCTCAGGGTCCCCCCCCTTTGCTCTCGGGGTCCCCCCCTTTGCTCTCGGCGTCCCCCCTTGGCTGTCAGGGTCCCCCATTTTCTCTCAGGGTCCCCATTTTCTCTCGGGGTCCCCCCCTTTGCTCTCGGGGTCCCCCCCTTGGCTGCCGGGGTCCCCCCTTGGCTCTCAGGGTCCCCCCATTTTCCCTCGGGGTCCCCCATTTTCTCCCGGGGTCCCCCCCTTTGCTCTTGGCATCCCCCACTTTGCTCTCGGGGGTCTCCCCTTGGCTCTCAGGGTCCCCCATTTTCCCTTGGGGTCCCCCATTTTCTCCCGGGGTCCCCGCCTTGGCTGTCGAGGTCCCCCCCTTTGCTCTCGGGGTCACCCCCTTGGCTCTCAGGGTCCCCCCGTTTTCCCTTGGGGTCCCCCATTTTCTCTCGGGGTCCCCCATTTTCTCCCGGGGTCCCCCCCTTTGCTCTCAGGGTCCCCCCATTTCCCTCGGGGTCCCCCATTTTCTCTCGGCGTCCCCCCATTTTCTCTCGGGGTCCCCCCCTTGGCTCTCAGGGTCCCCCCATTTTCCCTTGGGGTCCCCCCCTTTGCTCTCGGGGTCCCCCCCCGGCTCCCGGGGTCCCCCCTTGGCTCCCGGGGTCCACCCATTTTCCCTTGGGGGTCCCCCATTTTCTCTCGGGGTCCCCCCCCTTTGCTCTCAGGGTCCCCCCATTTCCCTTGGGGTCCCCCATTTTCTCTCGGGGTCCCCCCCTTGGCTCTCAGGGTCCCCCCATTTCCCTCGGGGTCCCCCCCATTTTCTCCCGGGGTCCCCCCCTTGGCTCCCGGGGCCCCCCCCAGCTCCGGGGTCCCCCCGCTGCCGGGGTCCCCCGCTCCCCTCCCAGCCCGGCCGGTGGTCCGCGCGCGGGGGCGGGGGGGCGGCGGGTGTTTTCGTATCTGTCTGGGCTCCTGGAATTATGAAAAATACCCCCATCGACAGCGCGGCTCAGCTTCGATTACGGCAGATAGGACATGACAGCCCCCGATCAATAGCAGGCCCGGCCTATAAAGTGTCAAGTAATGAATCAATTTCGACTAAATTTTCCATTTTTCAGGGGCCGTTCGCAGAGAGAAGAATATCCTCTTTTGTAAAGATATTATTATCGATTGCGGCGGCAATTTGACATCAGGGGTAGTTAATTCCACTCAGAATAAAATTGAAAACACTTGAGAGCGGGAGAGAGGGAGAGACAAAGGAGAGAGGACGGGGGAGGGGAGGGCGGGGGAGCGGGGGGGCGGCCGGCCGGACAGCGGGACGGACGGACAGCGGGATGGACGGACGGGCAGCGGGATGGGGCCGGGGGGGGTGGGGGATCGGAGCGGTGGGCGGATGGGGGGATGGAGGGGGCATGGAGGGATGGGGGGGGATGGAGGGATGGGGGGTGTCGGTGGGATAAAGGGGTGATGGAGGGATGGGGGGTGTCGGTGGGATAAAGGGGTGATGGAGGGATGGGGGGGTGTCGGTGGGATAAAGGGGTGATGGAGGGATGGGGGGTGTCAGGGAGATAAGGGGGGGATGGAGGGATTAGGGGGTGATGGAGGGATGGGGGGGTGTCAGGGAGATAAGGGGGGGATGGAGGGATGGGGGGTGTTGGTGGGATAAAGGGGTGATGGAGGGATGGGGGGTGTCAGGGAGATAAGGGGGGGATGGAGGGATTAGGGGGTGATGGAGGGGTGGGAGGTGTTGGAGGGATAAGGGGGGGTGATGGAGGGATTAGGGGGTGATGGAGGGGTGGGAGGTGTTGGAGGGATAAGGGGGGTGGAGGAATAAAGGGGGGGTGATGGAGGGATTAGGGGTGTTGGAGGGATAAGGGGGTGACAGAGGGATATGGGGGGATAGAGGGATAAAGGGGGGTGTTGGAGGGATAAGGGGGTGACAGAGGGATATGGGGGGATAGAGGGATAAAGGGGGGTGTTGGAGGGATAACGGGTGACAGAGGGATATGGGGGGATGGAGGGATAAAGGGGGGTGATGGAGGGAGAAGGGGGTGTCAGAGAGATAAGGGGGTGATAAAGGGATGGGGGCTGATGGTGGGATCGGGGGGCGATGGAAGGAGGGGGGTGATAGGGGGATAAGGGGGGATGGAGGCATTAAGGGGCGATGGGGGGGTCAAGGGGAGATGGAGGGATAAGGGGGTGATACAGGTGCGGAGGTGATACAGGAATAGAGGGGGTAAGGGGGTGACAGAGGGTTTAAGGGGGGATAAGGGGGTGACAGAGGGTTTAAGGGGTGGTGGGGGATAAGGGGGTGATGCGGGAATGAGGGAGGGACGGTGGGATTAGGGGGTGACGGGGGATAAGGGGGTGATGGAGGCATTAAGGGGAGATACAGGGATGGGGGGGTGGAGGGATGAGGCAGCCATGAAGGATAAGGGGGTGACGGAGGGATAAAGGGGTGACCGAGGCATTAAGGGGTGACGGGGAGATTAAGGGGTGACGGAGGGATAAGGGGGTTATAAAGGGGTGACGGAGCGATAACGGGGGACACAGGGATGAGGGGGTGATGCAGGGATTAAGGGGCGATGGAGGGATGGGGGAATGATGGAGGGATGGGGGGGAACGGGGGGATGAGGGGGGGACGGGGGGATTAAGGGGGGATGGAGGGATTGGGGGGTGACTCTGGGATTAAGGGGTGACGTTGGCTGAGGGGCGTACGGGGACGTGGACGTGCAGAGAGGGATAAACCGGGTCGGGGGAGGGATGGACAGACGGAGGGACGGACGGAGGGACGGAGGGCTGGGAGGCTGGGGGGGGCCGGGGGGGACAGGCAGCACCAGGCAAGACGGACGGACGCGGGGGGAGACCCCCGGCCTTGGGCTGTCCTCGGCCCCCGTCCCCACCCCGGGTGTCCGGGGGGGACGGACACACAGGTCCCCGTCCCCGCGTGTCCCCAGGCCACCGTCACCAGTGGGAACCTGCGCACCCATCACCCACGCGTGTGACACGTCCCCCCCGTGGAATGGACACGGGGATGGACAGAGGGACAGGACGGGGACCCCCGTAACCGTGTGTGCGCACACGCATGTGCTCGGGACCGCGTCCCCCGGCTGCGGTGGGAGGGGGGTGACGTCTCCGGCAGCCTCGGCCGTGGGACGCTGGGGGATCTTGGGGCGGGGGGGGGGGGGACGCCCGGACCCGTCCTCTGTGCGCGGGGTGGCAGGGAGTGTCCGGCTGCTCCCCGCCCCGGGATGCCCACCCGCATCCCGCATCCCACAGCATCCCGCAGCATCCCGCAACATCCCATCTCCCACAGCATGCTGTGGCATCGCTCAGCATCCCGCATCCCGCAGCATCCCATGGCATCCCTCAGCATCCCACATCCCGCAGCATCCCACATCCCTTGGCACCCCGCACCCCGCGGCATCCTGCATCCCACCTTGCACATCCCGCATCCCATGGCACCCTGCATCCTGCATCCCGTGGCATCCCGCACTCCACATCCTGCATCCCGCCTCGCGCATCCCGCATCCCGAGGCATCCCGCATCCCGAGGCATCCTGCACCCTGCAGCATCCCGCATCCCACAGCATCCCGCCTCACGCATCCCATGGCACCCCGCACCCTGTGGCATCCCATATCCCATGGCATCCCGCACCCCACACCCTGCGGCATCCTGCTTCATGCATCCCACATCCCATGGCACCCTGCATGCTGCATCCTGCATCCCGCATCCCGCATCCCACATCCCATGGCACCCCGCAGCGTCCCGCACCCTGCACCCCGCAGCATCCCGTGTCCCGCACCCTGCGGCATCCCGCGTCCCGCACCCTGCAGCATCCAGCATCCCGCATCCCGCATCCCACACCCGCGGCATCCTGCACCCCGCAGCATCCCGCGTCCTGCACCCCGCAGCATCCCGCACCCCGCAGCATCCCACACCCCGCGGCATCCCGCATCCCGCAGCATCCCGCGTCCCGCACCCCGTGGCATCCCACACCCCGCAGCATCCCGCATCCCGCATCCCACACCCCGCGGCATCCCGCGTCCCGCACCCCGTGGCATCCCGCGTCCCGCACCCCGCGGCATCCCGCAGCATCCCGCATCCCGCGGCATCCCGCCTCACGCATCCCGCACCCCGCGGCATCCCGCGTCCCGAACCCCGCGGCATCCCGCATCCCGCAGCATCCCGCATCCCGCACCCCGCGGCATCCCGCACCCCGCGGCATCCCGCATCCCGCACCCCGCAGCGTCCCGCACCCCGCGGCATCCCGCGTCCCGCACCCCGCGGCATCCCGCGTCCCGCGGCGTGGCGGGGGGCGGCGGGCGGGAAGGGGAGTTTCCGCCGCCGCCTCTTTGTATATTCCGCGCTCACGGCCGCATTATTCGGGAGAAAATGAATCTTTCATGAGTGATTTGTCGCCGCCCGCCCGGCCCCGCGTTGTTTAATGTTTCAATTTGGAGGAAGCAAACATTCAATCAGGCGGATTAACTGGGTAATGCCGCCCATCGCTCAAGCTGTCGGCCGCGCCAGCGCCCGCCGGGACGGGGACGGACCCCCGGGCTGGGCCGGGACCCCCGCGGGCCCGCGGCGTCCCCACGGGGTCCCCACAGGGTCCCCACGGGGTCCCACGGGGTCCCCACGGGGCCCCGGCCGGGATGGGGAGCGGGGCGGGGGCAGCGCGGGCACAGGGGTGGGGTGGGCAGGGGACCGGGATGGGGACACGGCACGGGCACAGGGATTGGGACAGGGCATGGTGACATGGATGGGACAGGGCATGGTGACAGGGATGGGGACATGGATGGGGACACAGCACGGACACAGGAATGGGGACAGGGCATGGTGACATGGATGGGGACACGGCACGGGCACAGGGATGGGGACAGGGCATGGTGACATGGATGGGGACATGGATGGGGACACAGCACGGACACAGGAATGGGGACAGGGCATGGTGACATGGATGGGGACACGGCACAGTGACATGGATGGGGACATGGCACGGTGACATGGATGGGGTCACGGCACGGGCACAGGGATGGGGACAGGGCATGGTGACATGGATGGGGACACGGCACGGTGACATGGATGGGGTCACGGCACGGGCACAGGGATGGGGACAGGGCATGGGGACATGGATGGGGACATGGCACGGGCACAGGGATGGGGATAGGGCATGGTGACATGGATGGGGACATGGCACGGGCACAGGGATGGGGACACGGCATGGTGACATGGATGGGGACATGGCACGGACACAGGGATGGGGACAGGGCATGGTGACATGGATGGGACAGGGCATGGTGACATGGATGGGGACATGGCACGGACACAGGGATAGGGACAGGGCATGGTGACATGGATGGGGACATGGCACGGGCACAGGGATGGGGACACGGCATGGTGACATGGATGGGGACATGGCACGGACACAGGGATGGGGACAGGGCATGGTGACATGGATGGGACAGGGCATGGTGACATGGATGGGGACATGGCACGGACACAGGGATAGGGACAGGGCATGGTGACATGGATGGGGACACGGCACGGACACAGGGATGGGGACACGGCATGGTGACATGGATGGGGACACGGCACGGTGGCATGGATGGGGACACGGCACGGACACAGGGATGGGGACAGGGCATGGTGACAGGGATGGGGACACGGCACGGTGACATGGATGGGGACACAGCACGGACACAGGGATGGGGACACGGCATGGTGACATGGATGGGGACACGGCACGGTGACATGGATGGGGACACGGCACGGACACAGGGATGGGGACACGGCATGGTGACATGGATGGGGACGCGGATGGGGACATGGCAAGGGGACAGGGCACAGGGACGGGGACATGGCATGGTGACGCGGATGGGGACATGGCCAGGGGACAGGGCACGGGGACGGGGACATGGCAAGGGGATGGTGACAGGGATGGGGACACGGCACGGGCACAGGGACAGGACAGGGGGACATGGCATGGGGTCAAGGGCAGGCGTGGGGACATGGCGCAGGGCACGGGGACAGGGGTGGGGACAGGGACAGGGGAGATGGCAAGGGGACACACGGACGGACACAGGGACGGAGACAGGACACAGGGACAGGACACGGGGACGGGACACGGGGATGGGACATGGGGACAGGACACGGGGACAGGACACAGGGACAGGGATGGGACACGGGGACCCATGGATGGGACCCACGGATGGGACCCATCGACGGACACAGGGACAGGGACAGGACATGGGGACGGGACACGGGGACGGGACACGGGGATGGGACACGGGGACAGGACACGGGGACGGGACACAGGGACAGGGACAGGACACGGGGATGGGACATGGGGACAGGACACAGGGACAGGGACAGGACACGGAGACGGGACACGGGGACAGGGACAGGACACGGGGACAGGACACAGGGACAGGGACAGGACACGGAGACGGGACACAGGGACAGGGACAGGACACGGGGACAGGGACGGGACACAGGGACCCATGGATGGGACCCACGGATGGGACCCACAGACGGACACAGGGACAGGGACGGGACACGGGGACGGGACACGGGGACAGGGACAGGGACAGGACACAGGGACGGGGGCACGGGGACGGGACACGGGGACAGGACACGGGGACAGGACACGGGGACAGGACTTGGGGACTCACGGACAGGACCCACAGACGGCACCGGGGGGGTGACGGGCAGCTGGTGCAGGAGGGGGACCCCCCCCGCCATGGCCACGGGGTCCCCAATTCCCCCCCCCGTCACCCCCCCTTGTCCTGGAGGGGTCTGTGTGTACGGGGGGGGTGTGTCTGTCTGTCTGTCTGTCTGCTGGGGGGCGTGTTGGTCTGTCTAGGGGGGGTCTGGAGGGGGGTGGGGGGGGTCTGTCTGTCGGGGGGGTCTGTCTGTCGGGGGGTCGGTCTGTCTGTCTGTCGGGGGGGTCTGTCTGTCGGGGGGTCGGTCTGTCGGGGGGTCGGTCTGTCTGTCTGTCGGGGGGGGGTCTGTCTGTCGGGGGGGGTGTCTGTCTGTCTGTCGGGGGGGGTCTGTCGGGGGGGTCGGTCTGTCGGGGGGAGTCTGTCGGGGGGGTCTGTCTGTCTGTGGGGGTGTCTGTCTGTCTGTCGGGGGGGGGTCTGTCGGGGGGGGTCTGTCTGCCGGGGGGGTCGGTCTGTCGGGGGGGGTCTGTCTGTCTGGGGGGGGTGTCTGTCTGTCTGTCAGGGGGGGTCTGTCGGGGGGGTCGGTCTGTCGGGGGGGTCGGTCTGTCGGGAGGGGTCTGTCTGTCTGGGGGGGGTGTCTGTCTGTCTGTCGGGGGGGGCTGGATACGCCCCGTTCCCTCCTTAATTGCTCGGCGGTGATTTACGGCGCCGCCGGGACGGGCGGGGGGGAATGGGGAGGGGGGGGGACTGGGAGGACCCCGGCGTCCGGGAGTGCCCCCCCCGCCGCAGGCTGCCGGGACCCCCCCCGGGGATGGGGGACCCCCCGTGTCCCAGTACCGGGGGGGCGGAATGGGGGGGTCCCGTACGGCCGGGGAGGGGTCCGCTAACGGGGGGGGGGGGGGCGAGTCGGGCGGGGGGTCCCATCCCGGCGGGGGGGGTCCCGGTGCCGGTGCGGGGGGTGGGGTCCCGGTGCTGGGGGGGGGGGGTGTCCCGGTGCGGGGGGGGTCCCGGTGCCGGGGGGGGGTCCCGGTGCGGGGGGGGGTCCCGGTGCCGGTGCCGTGCGGGGGGGTCCGGGGGGGGTCAGCGGAGCGGAGCGGCCGCCGCGCTGATCAATATTCGATTTAGGTGCTAATTCGCCGCCGCCGGAGCTGTCAGCGGGTGATGGATGGGGGGCGGCGGGGGGCGGGGGGGCGGGGGGCGGCGGGGGGGGGCCGGGGGCGGGGGGGGGCAGGGGGCGGCGGGGGGCGGCGGGAGCGGCGGGGGGCGGTGAACAATGGGCCGGGGGGGGGGCCGGGGCACGGACCCCCGGCACCGGGACCCCCGACCCCCCCCCCCGGACCCGAGCCCCCCATCGCCGGGACCCCCCATCCCCGGGGAGGGGTCGGCAGCAGCGGGGTGAGGGACCCCCCATAGCCAGAGTGTGGGACCCCCCCCATAGCCAGAGTGTGGGACCCCCCCCCAGGGTAAGGGACCCCCACCAGGGTAAGGGACCCCCTAAGCAGCCCCTTCTGGACCAGGGGACCCCCCGACCGGCCCCCCACCCCCAGGACATCCCCTAACCAGGCTATGGGACCCCCTAACCAGGGGCTGGGGACCCCATTACCAGCCCCTCCTGTGCCTGGGGACCCCAAAACCGGGGTAAGGGACCCCCTAACCAGCCCCTTCTGGGCCAGAGGGTCCCCTAACCAGGTTGGGGACCCCAGAGCCAGGTTGGGGACCCCAGAACCAGGGTAAGGGACCCCCTTAACCAGGGTAAGGGACCCCATCACCAGCCCCTTCTGGGTCAGGGGACCCCATAACCAAGCCGGGGTCCCCCTTAACCAGGGCTGGGGACCCCAGAACGAGGCTATGGGACCCCCTCCTAATCAGGCTGGGGACCCCAGAACCAGGGTAAGGGAGCCCCTTAAACAGGGTAAGGGACCCCCTAACCAGGTAAAGGACCCCATCACCAGCCCCTTCTGGGCCAGGGGACCCCATAACCAGGGTGGGGACCCCCTAACCAGACTATGGGACCCCCTAAACAGGGCATGGGACCCCCTAACCAGGCTGGGGACCCCATAATCAGGCAGGGGACCCCAGAATCAGGCTATGGGACCCCCCTAACCAGGCTGGGGACCCTATGACCAAGCTGGGGACCCCCTAACCAGGCCGGGGACCCCATAATCAGGCTGGGGACCTCATAACCAAGCCGGGGACCCCTTAACCAGGCTGGGGACCCCTTAACTAGGCTGGGGATCCTGTAACCAAGCCGGGGACCCCCTAACCAGGCTATGGGACCCCCTAACCAAGCCAGGGACCCCCAAACCAGGCTATGAGACCCCCAAACCAAACCGGGGACCCCCTAACCAAGCTGAGGACCCTAAAACCAGGCTATGAGACCCCCTAACCAATCCGGGGACCCCCAAACCAGCCCCCCCCCCCCGGACACCCCAATAACCATCCTCCCCCTGCCAAGCTCCCACGGGAAAGCAGTGGGGACCCCCCCCCCCCCAGTGCTGCCCCCCCTCCCAATTCCCCCCCCGCCCCGCTCCCACCCGCCCGAAGATGGATGGCGGCGGCGGCGCCGCGCGTTAATTAACACTTGAGTTAATTAGTTCGGGCCCATTTACGAGTAAAATGTTTTTATTAGGGAATTTGCATGGCGGCGCGGGGTGATGGATGGGGCGTCCCCGGGGGCCCCCCCCGCCGTAAACAGGCATCAATCAGGGGGGGCGGGGGGGGGGACCCCGAGGGGGGGCTGATATTGGCGGGGGGGGTGCTCGGGGGGGGGGTGTTGGAGCTGGGAGGGGGTATTGGGGTGGGGGGGGATGTTGGGGTGCGTTTGGGGGGGGGGTCCTCCCCGGGGCCCCGTTACCCCGTGTCCCTACTGACGGGCCCGTCCCGGGGCGGTGCTGCCCCCTGGCGGAGGCGGAGGGGCACTGCGGGGCGGCCGGAGCGGCCCCGCGGACCCCCGGACCCCTGCCCTGCCCCTCCATGCTCCCCTATACTCCCCTATAGCCTCCCCAAGCCTCCCTATACCCCCATATCCTCTATTCTTTCCATATCCCCCCCATAACCCCTATACCTCCCCATAGCCGCTATAGCCCCCATGTCCCCTATACCCCCCATGTCCCCTATAGCCCCCATAGCCCCTATACCCCCCCATATCTCCTATACCCCCCATAGCCCTATAGCCCCCCATATCCCCTATAGCCCCCATAGCCCCTATACTCCCCTATATCCCTTATACCCCCCATAGTCCCTATACCCCCCCATGTCCCCTATACCCCACCATAACCCCTATAGCCCCCCAAACCACCTTATACTCCCATATTCCCTATAGGCCCCCATAGCTCCTATAACCCATATAGCACCTATAGACCCATATAGCTCTCAAACCCCCTTATAGCCCCCATATCTTCCTATGCCCCTATATCCCTCATAGCCCCTATACCCCCATACCCTGCTGTACCCCCTTTATCCCCCGATATCCCCTATACACCCCCATATCCCCCTATGGCCCCTATACCCCCATACCGTCCCATAACCCCCCATATCCCCTATACCCCCCCGTACGCCCTATACCCCCCCATATCCTCTATACCCCCCATACCCCCCATATCCTCCTAACCCCCCCATACCGCCCCATATCCCCTATACCCCCCCATGTCCCCTATAGCCCCTATACCCCCCCTATGCCCCCCTATGGCCCCCATACCCCCCCGCCCCTCGGTTACGGCTCGGGCGGGCGGCGGCAGCCGATAAATCTTCATCAGGCGGCGGGTGATTAGCGGGGGGGCGGGGGGCGGGCCCTGCCCATTAGCGCTAATGGGAAGATGGAGAGGGGCTGCCGGGCGCCCCCCACCCCCCCGACCCCCCCCTCCGACCCCCCCCGATCCCTCCCCGACCCCCCCGGGCCGCCCCGACACGGGGCTCGCGTCCGCCGCAGCGATCGTCGGGCCGGGAGGGGCGAAGTGGGGGGGCACGGGAGGATGGAGGGGGGGTGGATGCTGGAGGGTGGGTCCTGGGGGGGCCCTGGGGGTCCCTGGGGAGGGCCTAATGGTCCTGGGGGGTCCCTGGGGGTCCCTAATGGTCCTGGGGGGGCCCTGGGGGTCCCTGGGGGGGCCCTAATGGTCCTGGGGGGTCCCTGGGGGTCCCTAATGGTCCTGGGGGGTCTATAGGGGTCCTTAATGGTCCTAGGGGGGACCCCGATAGTCCTGGGGGGTCCGTAATGGTCTTGGGGGGGCCCTGGGGGGCCCTGGGGGGTTCCTAATGGTCCTGGGGGGTCCCTGGGGGTCCCTAATGGTCCTGGGGGGTCTATAGGGGTCCTTAATGGTCCTAGGGGGGTCCCCAATAGTCCTGGGGGGTCCCTGGGGGTCCGTAATGGTCTTGGGGGGGCCCTGGGGGGCCCTGGGGGGTCCGTAATGGTCCTGGGGGGGCCCTGGGGGGCCCTGGGGGGTTCCTAATGGTCCCGGGGGGTCCCTGGGGGTCCCTAATGGTCCTGGGGGGTCTATAGGGGTCCTTAATGGTCGTAGGGGGGACCCCGATAGTCCTGGGGGGTCTCTGGGAGTCCGTAATGGTCCTGGAGGGGCCCTGGGGGGCCCTGGGGGGTCCGTAATGGTCCTGGGGGGGCCCTGGGGGGCCCTGGGGGGTTCCTAATGGTCCTGGGGGGTCCCTGGGGGTCCCTAATGGTCCTGGGGAGTCTATAGGGGTCCTTAATGGTCCTAGGGGGGACCCCGATAGTCCTGGGGGGTCTCTGGGGGTCCGTAATGGTCCTGGGGGGTCTATAGGGGTCCTTAATGGTCCTAGGGGGGACCCCGATAGTCCTGGGGGGTCTCTGGGAGTCCGTAATGGTCCTGGAGGGGCCCTGGGGGGCCCTGGGGGGTCCGTAATGGTCCTGGGGGGGCCCTGGGGGTCCCTGGGGGGTTCCTAATGGTCCTGGGGGGTCCCTGGGGGTCCCTAATGGTCCTGGGGAGTCTATACGGGTCCCTAATGGTCCTAGGGGGGTCCCTGGGGGTCCCTAATGGTCCTGGGGGGCCCTGGGGGTCCCTGGGGGGGGCCTAATGGTCCTGGGGGGGTCCCTGGGGGTCCCTAATGGTCCGGGGGGGGCCCTGGGGGTCCCTGGGGGTCCCTGGGGGGGCCTAATGGTCCTGGGGGGTCCCTGGGGGTCCCTAATGGTCCTGGGGGGTCTATAGGGGTCCTTAATGGTCCTAGGGGGGACCCCGATAGTCCTGGGGGGTCCCTGGGGGTCCGTAATGGTCTTGGGGGGGCCCTGGGGGGCCGTGGGGGTCCGTAATGGTCCTGGGGGGGCCCTGGGGGGTTCCTAATGGTCCCGGGGGGTCCCTGGGGGTCCCTAATGGTCCTGGGGGGTCTATAGGGGTCCTTAATGGTCCTAGGGGGGACCCCGATAGTCCTGGGGGGTCCCTGGGGGTCCGTAATGGTCCTGGAGGGGCCCTGGGGGGTCCGTAATGGTCCTGGGGGGGCCCTGGGGGGCCCTGGGGGGTTCCTAATGGTCCTGGGGGGTCCCTGGGGGTCCCTAATGGTCCTGGGGAGTCTATACGGGTCCCTAATGGTCCTAGGGGGGTCCCTGGGGGTCCCTAATGGTCCTGGGGGGTCCTGGGGGTCCCTAATGGTCCTGTGGAGGGGCCCCTGGGGGTCCCTAATGGTCCTGGGGGGTCTATAGGGGTCCTTAATGGTCCTAGGGGGGGTCCCTGGGGGTCCGTAATGGTCCTGGAGGGGCCCTGGGGGTCCCTGGGGGTCCGTAATGGTCCTGGGGAGGGTCCCCGATATTCCTGGGGGGGTCTCTCGGGGTCCCTAATAGTCCTGGGGGGCTCCCCGATGGTCCTGGGGGATCTCTAATGGTCCTGAGGGGGTCCTTGGGGTCCCCGATGGTCCTAGGGGGGGTCCCTGGGGGTCTCTAATGGTCCGGCGGGGTCCCTGGGGTCCCTGATGGTCCTGAGGGGCCCCTGGGGGTCCCTAATGGTCCTGGGGGAGGGGGGGCTGTCCCCGATGGTCCTGGGGGGGGTGTCTCTGGGGGTCCCTAATGGTCCTGGGGGGGGTCCTTGGGGTCCCCGATGGTCCGGGGGGGGGTCCCTAATGGTCCTGGGGGGAGGGTCCCCCATAGTCCTGGAGAGTCCCTGGGGGTCCCTAATGGTCCTGTGGGGGTCCCCGATGGTCCTGGGGGGTCTCTGGGGGACCTAGTTATCCGGGGGGGCCTGGGGGGGGGTCCCTGGTGCCTCCAGGAGGTTCCTGAGGGTCCCCAATGGTCCTAGGAGGCCCTTGGGGGTCCCTAAAAGTCCGAGGGGGGGCCTGGGGGGGGTCTCTGGGCCTCCCAGGGGCTTTGGGGGGGTCCTGGGGGGGTCGGGGGGGTCCCTGGGAGGTCGTTGGGAGTTCCTGGGCTTCCCAGGGGCTTTAGGGGGTGCTGGGGGGGTCTGGGGGGGGTCCCTGGGCTTCCCAGGGGCTTTGGGGGGGTCCTGGGGGGTCCTGGGGGGGTCCCTGAGCCTCCTAGGGGCTTTTGGGGGGGTCCTGGGCCTCCCAGGGGCTTTGGGGGGGGGTCTGGGGGGGTCCCTGGGCCTCCCAGGGGCTTTGGGGGGGTCAGGGGGGGTTCCTGGGTGGGGAAGACCCCAGCTCAGCCCCCCCAGCCCCATTGCCATGGCGGCCCCCCCGCTAAACTACATCTCCCATGGTGCCCCGCGGCGCGGCGCTTCCCGGCATGCCCCGCGCCCCCCCCCCGCCACGCGGCACCGCGATTCCGCCCCGCGCCGGCAGCAGGTGAGGGCGGGGGCGGGGGGGGCGGTCGCCATGGCAACGGGGGGTCGGGGGGGGACCCCGAAAGCATCCCCCCCCCGCGGGGACCCCCCCCACACCCCAGGACTGGGGAGGGGGGAGACCCTGTAACCGCCCCCCCCCCGCACCCCGTAACTGTCCCCCCCTGCACCCATAACCCCCCCCGCACCCCGTAACTGCCCCCCTGCACCCCGTAACCCCCTCTGCACCCCATAACTGCCCCCCTGCACCCCATAACCGCCCCCCCCTTGCAATGCACCCCCTCATGCGCTGCACCCACTCCCCTGCACCCCATAACCCCCCTCCCCAACTGCTCTGCACCCCATAACCCCCCCCGCACCCCATAACCCCCCTCCGCACCCCATAACCCGCCTCTGCACCCCATAACCCCCCTCCCCAACTGCTCTGCACCCCATAACCCCCCTCCGCACCCCATAACCCCCCTCCGCACCCCATAACCCGCCTCTGCACCCCATAACCCCCCTCCCCAACTGCTCTGCACCCCATAACCCCCCCCTGCACCCCATAACCCCCCTCCGCACCCCATAACCCGCCTCTGCACCCCATAACCCCCCTCCCCAACTGCTCTGCACCCCATAACCCCCCTCTGCACCCCATAACCCCCCTCCCCAACTGCTCTGCACCCCATAGCCCCCCCTCTGCACCCCATAACCCCCCTCCCCAACTGCTCTGCACCCCATAACCCCCCTCTGCACCCCATAACCCCCCTCCCCAACTGCTCTGCACCCCATAGCCCCCCCTCTGCACCCCATAACCCCCCTCCCCAACTGCTCTGCACCCCATAACCCCCCTCTGCACCCCATAACCCCCCTCCCCAACTGCTCTGCACCCCATAACCCCCCCCTGCACCCCATAACCCCCCTCCGCACCCCATAACCCGCCCTCTGCACCCCATAACCCCCCTCCCCAACTGCTCTGCACCCCATAACCCCCCTCTGCACCCCATAACCCGCCTCTGCACCCCATAACCCCCCTCCCCAACTGCTCTGCACCCCATAACCCACCTCTGCACCCCATAACCCCCCTCCCCAACTGCTCTGCACCCCATAACCCCCCCTCTGCACCCCATAACCCCCCTCCCCAACTGCTCTGCACCCCATAACCCACCTCTGCACCCCATAACCCCCCTTCTGTACCCCATAACCCCCCCCCCGTCTCTCCCCCAGCCCCCCCTGAGCCATGGCGGCCGCCAAACCCCCCCCGGAGCATCTCTTCAACCCCACAACCGACACCGACCCCCTGGCCGGGCTGGGCACCAAGTGAGGGCTCGGGGGCGCCGTGGGGCGGAGGGGACGCCGTGGGGCGGAGGGGACGCCGTGGGGTGGAGGGGACGCTGTGGGGCAGAGGGGATGCCGTGGGGTGGAGGGGACGCTGTGGGGTGGAGGGGATGCCGTGGGGCAGAGGGGACGCTGTGGGGTGGAGGGGACGCCGTGGGGTGGAGGGGACGCCGTGGGGTGGAGGGGATGCCGTGGGGCGGAGGGGATGCCGTGGGGCAGAGGGGACGCCGTGGGGCGGAGGGGATGCCGTGGGTCTGACAGCGTGGGAGATGTGGGTGCCAGGACGCGGCACCGTGGGTCGGGTCCGCCGTGGGTCCAGCGCCGTCTCCCCGCAGGTTGCCGGCCATGCTGCCCCCCGGGCCGGCCCGGCAATGGCTGGAGGCGCGGCGGGCGGGGGTCCGGCCGTGGGGCTCCTTCCTGGACCAGCGGCGTTTCGGGGTGCCCCGGAATTTCGGGGAGCTCTGCCAGCGCCTGAGCCACAACGCCGAGCACTTCCAGAGCAACTACCTCTTCGTCTTCCTCGGCCTCATCCTCTACTGCCTGTGAGCTGGGGGGCGGGGGGGGGCTTCTGGGGGGCAGGTTTGGGGTCGGGGGGGGGCTGCGGGGCAGGGTGGGGGGTGAGGGGTGGGGGCTGTGGGGGGGCTGCTGTGGGGCAGGGTGGGGGGTGAGGGGTGGGGGTTCTGGGGCAGGTTTGGGGCAGGGGGGTGCCGTGGGGCAGGTTGGGGTGGGGCTGGCCATGGGGAAGCCCCCCGCCCCCCCCCCGAGGCCGCTCTGCCCCACATCTGCCCCACATCTGCCCCCCAGCGTCACCTCCCCCCTGCTACTGGTGGCTCTGGGGGTTTTCTTCGGGGCCTGCTACGTCGTCCGCCTGCGCGCCCAGCAGGCCCCCCTCGTCCTCCTGGGTGCGCACTGGGGGCACTGGGGGGACTGGGGGGCGCTGGGAAGGACTGGGAGAGCATAAGGGGGTCACTGGGAGGGACTGGGGAGGCACTGGGAGGGACTGGGAGGGACTGGGAGAGCATAAGGGGGTCACTGGGAGGGACTGGGAGGGACTGGGAGAGCATAAGGGGTGCACTGGGAGGGACTGGGAGAGCATAAGGGGGGCACTGGGAGGGACTGAGAAGGACTGGGAGAGCATAAGGGGGGCACTGGGAGGGACTGAGAAGGACTGGGAGGGACTGGGAGAGCATAAGGGGGGCACTGGGAGGGACTGGGGAGGCACTGGGAGGGACTGGGAGGGACTGGGAGAGCATAAGGGGGTCACTGGGAGGGACTGGGAGGGACTGGGAGAACATAAGGGGTGCACTGGGAGGGACTGGGAGAGCATAAGGGGGGCACTGGGAGGGACTGAGAAGGACTGGGAGAGCATAAGGGGGGCACTGGGAGGGACTGAGAAGGACTGGGAGGGACTGGGAGAGCATAAGGGGGGCACTGGGAGGGACTGGGGGGGTGCTGGGAAGGACAGGGAGAGCATAAGGGGGGCACTGGAAGGGACTGGGAGAGCATAACGGGGGCACTGGGAGGGACTAGGAAGAACTGGAAGAGCACAAGGGGGGCACTGGGAGGGACTGGGAAGGACTGGGAGATTGTGAGGGAGGCACTGGGAGGGATTGGAAGAGCTTCAGGGGGGCACTGGGAGGGACTGGGGGGGCACTGGGACTGACTGGGAGGTTGTGGGGAGGGACCGAGGGGCACTGGGCGGGACTGGGAAGACCTGTGGGGGCACTGGGAGCACTGGGAGGGGGGATTTGGGTGGCCCTGGGGGGCACTAGGAGCAATTGGGAATTGGGGGGGGGGGGCTCAGCGCACCCCCAACCCCCCCTGTACCCCCAGGGCGGGAGCTGACCCCGGCCCACCAGTACGGGCTGGCCGGGGGGGTCTCGCTCCCCGTCTTCTGGCTGGCGGGGGCCGGCGCCGCCGTCTTCTGGGTGCTGGGTGAGAGACCCCCCCCCCAAAACACCCCCCCCACCCCCCCTGAGACCCCCAACCCCCCCCAGCCCCGTGCGGTGCCCCCCGGTGGGGAGGGGGCTTTGGGGCCCTCCCTGACCCCCTTGTCCCCCCAGGGGCCACGCTGGTGGTGATCGGGTCCCATGCCGCCCTGCGCCAGCTGGAGCCCCCCGAGACCCCCGAGCTGCAGATGGAGCCAGTGTGAGCCCCCGGAGACCCCCCAGATCCTCCTCGGAGACCCCCCCAAATCTTCCCCAGAGACCCCCCCAAATACCCCCTCAGAGATCCCCCAAACCCCTCCTGGAGACCCCCCCAATCCCCGTCGGAGACCCCCCCAAATCCCCCCTGGAGACCCCCCCAAATACCCCTTCAGAGACCCCCCAAATACCCCCTTGGAGACCCCCCCAGATCCCCCATGGACACCCTCCAAATCCCCCCTGGAGACCCCCCCAAATCCCCCCCTGGAGACCCCCCCAAATCCCCCCTCAGAGACCCGCCAAATACCCCCTTGGAGACCCCCCCAGATCCCCCATGGACACCCCCCAAACCCCTCCTGGAGACCCCCCCAATCCCCCTCGGAGACCCCCCCAAATCCCCCCTGGAGACCCCCCCAAATACCTCCTCAGAGACCCCCCAAATACCCCCTTGGAGACCCCCCCAAATCCCCCCTGGAGACCCCCCCAAATCCCCCCTCAGAGACCCCCCAAACCCCTCCTGGAGACCCCCCCAAATCCCCCTTGGAGACCCCTCCAAATACCCCCTCAGAGACCCCCCCAAATCCCCCACGGACACCCCCCAAATACCCCCTGGACACCCCCCCAAATACCCCCTCAGAGACCCCCCCAAACCCCTCCTGGAGACCCCCCCAATCCCCCTCGGAGACCCCCCCAAATCCCCCCTGGAGACCCCCCCAAATACCCCCTCAGAGACCCCCCCAAATCCCCCACGGACACCCCCCAAATCCCTCCTGGAGACCCCCCCCAAATACCCCCTCAGAGACTCCCCAAAATCTCCCCCGGAGCCCCCCCAAACCCCCTTCAGAGACCCCCCAAATACCCCCCGGCACCCCCCCCAAATACCCCCCGGCACCCCCCCCAAGTCCCCCTCGGAGACCCCCCCAAATTCCCCCTTGGAGCCCCCCAAACCCCCCTCAGAGACCCCCCCAAATCCCCCTCGGAGACCCCCCCAAATCCCCCCTGGAGCCCCCCAAATCCCCCCGGCCCCCCCCAAGCCCCCCCGGCCCCCCTTTGGGGTCCCCTCCACTGCCCCCCCCGCCCCCCCCCATGTAATAAAGCCCTTGCGTGTCTGGAGGCCACGCGTGTGAGCGGGGGGGCAGGCGTGGGGCGCGGGGGGGCGTCTGAGACACGCGTGTGCACGGCCCGTGGGCCCCCCCACGCGTGTGTGTGTGTGTGTGCCCCCCCACACGTGTGTGTGCCCCCCCCACGCGTGTGCATGGACTCTGTGTGCCCCCCCACGCGTGTGTGTGCCCCCCCCACGCGTGTGCATGGACTCTGTGTGCCCCCCCCACGCGTGTGCATGGACTCTGTGTGCCCCCCCACGTGTGTGTGTGCCCCCCCCACGCGTGTGCATGGACTCTGTGTGCACCCCCCACGCGTGTGCATGGACTCTGTGTGCCCCCCCACGCGTGTGTGTGCCCCCCCCACGCGTGTGCATGGACTCTGTGTGCACCCCCCACGCGTGTGCATGGACTCTGTGTGCCCCCCCACGCGTGTGTGTGCCCCCCCCACGCGTGTGCATGGACTCTGTGTGGCCCCCCCACGCGCGTGTGCATGGACTCTGTGTGCCCCCCCACGCGTGTGTGTGCCCCCCCACGCGTGTGCATGGACTCTGTGTGCCCCCCCCACGCGTGTGCATGGACTCTGTGTGCCCCCCCACGCGTGTGTGTGCCCCCCCCACGCGTGTGCATGGACTCTGTGTGCCCCCCCCCGCGTGTGTGTGCCCCCCCACGCGTGTGCATGGACTCTGTGTGCCCCCCCACGTGTGTGTGTGCCCCCCCCACGCGTGTGCATGGACTCTGTGTGCCCCCCCACGTGTGTGTGTGCCCCCCCCCACGTGTGCATGGACTCTGTGTGCCCCCCCACGCGTGTGTGTGCCCCCCCACGCGTGTGCATGGACTCTGTGTGCCCCCCGACGCGTGTGTGTGCCCCCCCCCGCGTGTGCATGGACTCTGTGTGCCCCCCCCACGCGTGTGCATGGACTCTGTGTGCCCCCCCACGCGTGTGTGTGCCCCCCCCCGCGTGTGCATGGACTCTGTGTGCCCCCCCACGCGTGTGCATGGACTGCGTGTGCCCCCCCACGCGTGTGTGTACCCCCCCCACGCGTGTGCATGAACTCTGTGTGCCCCCCCACGTGTGTGTGTGCCCCCCCCACGCGTGTACATGGACTCTGTGTGCCCCCCCCCGCGTGTGTGTGCCCCCCCCACGCGTGTGCAGGGACTGCGTGTGCCCCCCCACGCGTGTGTGTGCCCCCCCACACGTGTGCATGGACTCTGTGTGCCCCCCCACGCGTGTGTGTGCCCCCCCCACGGGTGTGCATGGACTCTGTGTGCCCCCCCACGCGTGTGCATGGACTCTGTGTGGCCCCCCCACGCGTGTGCATGGACTGCGTGTGCCCCCCCATGTGTGTGTGTGCCCCCCCACGCGTGTGCATGGACTCTGTGTGCCCCCCCACGTGTGTGTGTGCCCCCCCACGCGTGTGCATGGACTCTGTGTGCCCCCCCACGCGTGTGTGTGCCCCCCCCACGCGTGTGCATGGACTCTGTGTGCCCCCCCCACGCGTGTGCATGGACTCTGTGTGCCCCCCCACGCGTGTGTGTGCCCCCCCACACGTGTGCATGGACTGTGTGTGCCCCCCCCCGCGTGTGTGTGCCCCCCCCACGCGTGTGCATGGACTCTGTGTGCCCCCCCACGCGTGTGTGTGCCCCCCCACGCGTGTGCATGGACTCTGTGTGGCCCCCCCACGCGTGTGCATGGACTCTGTGTGCCCCCCCACGCGTGTGTGTGCCCCCCCCACGCGTGTACATGGACTCTGTGTGCCCCCCCACGCGTGTGTGTGCCCCCCCCGCATGTGTGTGTGCCCCCCCACGCGTGTGTGTGCCCCCCCACGCGTGTGCATGGACTGCGTGTGCCCCCCACGCGTGTGTGTGCCCCCCCACGCGTGTGCATGGACTCTGTGTGCCCCCCCACGCGTGTGTGTGCCCCCCCCACGCGTGTGCATGGACTCTGTGTGCCCCCCCACGCGTGTGCATGGACTCTGTGTGCCCCCCCACGTGTGTGTGTGCCCCCCCACGCGTGTGCATGGACTGTGTGTGCCCCCCCACGCGTGTGTGTGCCCCCCACGCGTGTGCATGGACTCTGTGTGCCCCCCCCACGCGTGTGCATGGACTCTGTGTGCCCCCCCACACATGTGTGTGCCCCCCCACGCGTGTACATGGACTCTGTGTGCCCCCCCACGCGTGTGTGTGCCCCCCCACACGTGTGCATGGACTCTGTGTGCCCCCCCACGCGTGTGTGTGCCCCCCCCGCATGTGTGTGTGCCCCCCCACGCGTGTGCATGGACTGCGTGTGCCCCCCACGCGTGTGCATGGACTCTGTGTGCCCCCCCACGCGTGTGTGTGCCCCCCCCACGCGTGTGCATGGACTCTGTGTGCCCCCCCACGCATGTGCGTGGACTCTGTGTGCCCCCCCACGCGTGTGCGTGCCCCCCCCACGTGTGCATGGACTCTGTGTGCCCCCCCCCCGCGTGTGTGTGCCCCCCCCCACGTGTGCATGGACTCTGTGTGCCCCCCCCACGCGCGTGCGTGCCCCCCCACGCGTGTGCATGGACTCTGTGTGCCCCCCCACGCGTGTGCGTGCCCCCCCCACGTGTGCATGGACTCTGTGTGCCCCCCCCACGCGTGTGTGTGCCCCCCCCCGCGTGTGCATGGACTCTGCGTGGCCCCCCCACGCGTGTGCATGGACTCTGTGTGCCCCCCCACGCGTGTGTGTGCCCCCCCACGCGTGTGCATGACTCTGTGTGCCCCCCCCACGCGTGTGTGTGCCCCCCCACGCGTGTGCATGGACTCTGTGTGCCCCCCCCCGCGTGTGTGTGCCCCCCCACGCGTGTGCATGGACTCTGTGTGCCCCCCCCCGCGTGTGTGTGCCCCCCCACGCGTGTGCATGGACTCTGTGTGCCCCCCCCACGCGTGTGTGTGCCCCCCCCACGCGTGTGCATGGACTCTGTGTGCCCCCCCCCGCGTGTGTGTGCCCCCCCCACGCGTGTGCATGGACTCTGTGTGCCCCCCCCACGCGCGTGCGTGCCCCCCCACGCGCGTGCAGGGACCGCGCGTGCCCCCCGTGGGCAGTTAGGATCGGGCGGCCGGAAGATACCGCGCTGTAGGGACAGATAGGGCCCACCCCCCCCCCGCCGATAGCCAATCGCGCTTAGCCTGTGACGCGAGCAGGCGGAAGTGACGACAGGCGCCCGAGGTATATAAGGCCGCGTTACCGACCCACACCCGCCATTCGCCGTCCACCACATTGGTGCCTGCGCGCCGATGGCCCGAGCGGCCCGGGGCCGGTCGCCGTGCCGTTCCTGAGCCGGGTCGCCACGCCTGACGGAGGTGGTGCCGAAACCCGGGAAGAACTCGCCTGGCATCGGGTGAACGGCGGCCGGGGCGGCAGGACCAGCCCGGCGGGGAGGGAAGGCTCCCGGACCAACAAGGAGGATGGAAGCCCTTGTGAAGGTCGTATCGCAGCTGCACGAGCAGTGGGGTCTCGGTTGCGAACCCAAAGACTTTACCCTCGCCGTTGCGAGGCTGTTGCAGATGGGGGTCGTTGAGCAACCGGTGGACGTTCTCCACCCCGAAGCGTGGGATAAATGCACCAAGGCCTTGGCCGAGGAGACGATGTCCTCGGGCAGCGGGAAAACCCTTAAGTCGTGGGGGAGAGTCGTACGGGCCCTGCGGAAGGCGACACAAGAACGGAGGGCGGCGAAGGGCCGCTTGTTGGCCGCCCCGGAATGGGGAGTCGGGGCGGCCACGCAGACTCTGCACCCCCCGGGTGGTGACGGTTCCGCCGGGCCTAAGGGTCTGCAAGAGGGCGCCGTGTCCCCCCAATCCCCGCACCCCGACCCGCTCGCGGAGGGAGAGGAACGAGCCGAATCCCTCCGGGGCGGGTCAGCGGAGGAGGCCAGGGGCGTGACGGGGGAGCCGGGGCCGGAGGGAGCCCGGGCGAGCCCGCCGCCCTACGCGCCCCAAGGTGGCGCCGAGCAGAGAGGGGGAGGGCGGGCCGGGGGTGCCCGCGGCGGGAGCGGGGAGGAGGCGCCCGCGGTAACGGGCGCACGGGAGGGGGAGGAGAAGGAGAGGGAGGAGGGGAGCATGAGCGACAGGCGGAAAGCCAATCAGAGCGGCCAGCTGAAAAAATGCCCTGATAGGGCGGACACCCCGCCGGGCAAAGGGCGGGGCGAATCAGAAAGGAGGGGCGGGTCAAGAGGGAGGGAATGGCCCGCCCGCAGGAGAAGTGGGCGGGGCCGGAGCCCGACAAAAAGGTATCAGAAACCGGAAGTAACCGGTCAGTCGAGTTCCGGCTGCGGATCGGACACGAGCGGGGACGAGTGGCTCGTGACCGATCCCAGCTCAGAGGAGGAGGAAACGGGAGGAGATACCGTCAAAAGCCAAAACATTCCCACCCAAAATAAAAAGGGACCGCGAAGAGAAAACCTCCCCCTCACCGACTGGAGGAAAATAAAGGCGGCGTGTGCCGAGTGGGTCCCATCGGCCAGGCTAGCGTTCCCGGTCCGGGTGACGGACGGGGGGCAGAGCGTCCACTCGCCAATAAACCCTAAAGATATACAAGCGATCGTTAAGTCGATTGCAGATAAAGGCCTTAATTCTGCCATGGTCTCCACCCTCATAGACGGCGTCTTTGCGGGAGACGATGTGCTCCCGTTCGATATAAAACAAACTTGTAGGTTGGTCTTTGACGGGGCAGAGATGATCGTTTTTAAGCAAGAATGGGAGGACAACTGCGTGAGACAGCCAGCCCAAGCGGCCGGGGCGGATCACCCGCTACACGGTTCCAGCCTGCAGCGGCTGATGGGTACCGACCCCGCCATGATCACCCCCCAGGCGCGGGCCCGTGAAGTTATGACAACTACCCGCGCGGCTAGAGAAGCTATCCGCACCGCTTCTAGAGTTAGCGTCAAGCCGTCGCCGTGGTCCGCTATTAAGCAAAACGAAAGCGAGAGCTTTACGCGGTTTGTGGATCGCCTTCAGGCAGCGGTCGACTCCTCCACCCTGCCGGCGGAAGCGAAAGGCCCGATCGTTGCAAACTGCTTACGTCAGCAGTGTAATTCGGCAACCAAAGAGATCCTGCGATCGCTGCCAGCGGGGTCAAGTATCGCAGACATGATCAAGCATGTCGCAAAAGAAGAGCATTTCGCCCCAATTCAGGCAGCCGTTCGCACTGCGATAGCTAACGTGATGCCGTGTTTTAACTGTGGTCAGGCGGGCCACGTGGTGGCAAACTGCCCTCGGTTGGGGAACCCCCCCACAGCGCTCCCCCCGCGCCAAAATCGACCGAGAGGACCGTGTTGGGCCTGTGGAAAGAAAGGGCATTTCGCCAAAGACTGCAGATCTAAAAAGCAGGGAAACGGGAAGGGGAGAGGGCACCCGGGCCGCGCGCAGCCCTCTCCCACTTGGGACATAATGCGGCCCAGTTATGCCAACCCCGGATGGGGCACAGCACCCCCGAACCCGCTGCCCCCTCGAGACACGACCAACTTTATGGCTCAACCGACGATCCATCCGGACCAGTCCCTACCTCAAGGGCAGCAACAACCACCTCCTGGGGGCGAGACCCCAGGGTGGCCCTGGCAGTAAAATGTGATAGCCCGCCAGTGGTGTGGGGCATCTGTTCCCTCTATAATACCCTAGAGGACACCACCATTAGTGTCCCCTTTTTGATTGACACCGGAGCAGACGTTACAGTTATTCCCGAGACAAACTGGCCCCCGCATTGGAAATTGGAAAACGCCCCCATGGTGGGTGGAGTCGGGGGGTTAACCCGGGCTCGGAAAAGTGCTCAATTAGTAGCAATCACGCTTCACACTGAAAAAAGGCCGGAGAAAACCATTACCCTCTTCCCATATGTCATGTCAGGGGTCCCACCCCTGCTGGGAAGGGACGCTCTGGCCCTTTTGAAAGCCAGGGTGACAAATTTATTGTGAGGGCCACTGCCGCACACCCACTTCCACCTATCAGACTGGCGTGGAAATCGTCCGACCCAGTGTGGGTCGAGCAGCGGCCCCCGTCAGAGCCTCGAATGGACGCTCTTCTTAAGCTAGTCGACCGCGAGTTACAGCGAGGTCATATAGAGCCTTCCACTAGCCCATGGAACACCCCAGTTTTTGTAATACCCAAACGAACCGGCGAGGGGTTTCGTCTCCTCCATGACCTGCGCGAAGTAAACAAGAAAATTCAACCAATGGGTCCCGTCCAAACGCTGCTGCCCATGAACTCTATGATACCAGAAGGACAACCGTGTGCCGTCCTTGATATTAAAGACTGTTTCTTTTCAATACCACTGCATGAGGAGGACAAAGAGCGGTTTGCTTTTTCTGTGGCGTTCCCAAACAGCTCACGCCCCAACCTACGTTTCCAGTGGAAAGTGCTGCCTCAAGGAATGATCAACTCGCCTACTATCTGCCAAATTATAGTGGATCGGGCGGTAGCACCGGTTCGGCGCGATGATCCGACTGCGACTATCATTCAATACATGGACGATATTCTAATCGCCGCGCCGACAGAAAATCAGGTGAACCAGTTAGTAACAGCGGTTTCGGAAACTTTAAAAACGAACGGGTTCGAAATGGCGGGCGCGAAAGTTAAAAGGGGACCATGTGTAACTTTCCTGGGGGTGGGGATCACCCCCCCAAATAAAAATCCGCAGGAACATCAAAACACTCCATGACATGCAGCAATTAGCGGGATCCTTGCAGTGGCTCCGTAACATTGTCCTGATCCCTCCCGAAATCATGGCCCCCCTGTACGATCTCCTGAAAGGAAAAAACCCCTGGGAACAAAAAGCTCTGACGACGGAAGCAATGAACTCTCTCGACTTTATCGAGCAACAGGTATCGTCGAGCACGCTCGCCAGGTGGAACCCTGGCGTACCGCTTGATCTGTACGTGCATTTCACGGAGGGCGGGGGAGTAGGGGCACTAGCCCAGGGGCCCCCTGAAAAGGCTCGACCAATACAATGGGTAGTCCTGGGAAAACCGTCACGTGCATTCTCTCCAGGAGTCGAGTGCCTTGGTAATCTCATCGTGAAAGGCAGAAAACTCGCCCTAAGACACCTAGGCATCGAACCCGCCAAGATATACCTACCCTTCCGCAAACAGCTCCCAAAGCAATCAGTGGCGACGTCAGAGTATCTCGCTATAGCTCTTGTTGGGTTTGGCGGAGGGTCCGGTATGCTACAAAGCCCCCCTGGACTCAAATGCTGACCATTGTCGACATCGACCTCCCACAGAAGATCATGGACCGGCCCCAACAGGGACCAACGGCCTTTACAGACGCATCCTCAACGACCTCAACCGCGGCGGCGGTATGGCAATCTGGAGAAAAATGGCACTGTGTTAAAATGACCGACTGTGCGCTTTCAGCCCAGCAGCTAGAAGCGATGGCCGTAGCACTGGCGTGTGGACTGTTCCCAGAGGAACATCTCGATATCGTGACCGATCCGATGTTCGTGGCCAAGCTTTGCTTGGCCATGGCGGGGCCCGGCGTGTCAACATCCACAACAGCCCTGATGCTGGAAGAAGCACTTTTTTCTCGAAAGGGCACCATATCGGTCATCCACGTTAACAGCCACGACCCAATCAAAGGGTTTTTCCAAACCGGTAACGACAAAGCAGACGCCGCAGCGAAAGGGTTGTGGACGCTAAGGGACGCCCGTCAGCTACACGAGTCCCTCCACGTCGGAGCTAAAGCGCTAGCGAAGAGATGCGGAATCTCGGTCACCGACGCAAAACATGTGGTAGCCACATGCCCCCACTGTCAGAAAACACCACTGTGGGCCAGCGGAGTCAACCCCAGAGGTCTCAAAGCCTCCGAATTGTGGCAAACAGATTTCACGCTCTGTCAGTTGCTAAAACCCCGAGCGTGGCTAGCAGTAACTGTAGATACATATAGCGGAGTGATCGTAGCCACACAACACCTTAGAACCAACTCCAAAGTAACCATCCAACGTTGGTTAACGGCTATGGCGTCGCTTGGCATTCCTAAGCAGATCAAAACAGACAACGGTCCGAATTTTGTCTCTAAATCAGTCCAGGCATTTGCTTTGAAATGACACACGGCATTCCGTATAATAGCACGGGACAGGCCATAGTCGAACGAGCGAATCACACTCTAAAGTCTAAATTAGAGGTGCTGGCAAAAACAGAAGGTTTCACCAGCGCCATTCCCCCGGGAGACCAAGCACGCCTGTTAGCAACCACTCTTTTAGCACTAAACCAATTTCCCAGGGGGGAAGAGAGAAATACCCCCACCCAAAAACATTGGGCCCCTCGGGCGCTGGAAGAAGGCCCGTTGGTCATAGTCAGGAATGAGCTAGGAGAATGGGAACAAGGGTGGAGGCTAGTCCTTACAGGGCGAGGATATGCCACAGTCAAAAGAGATGGAACAGTTCAGTGGTGTCCGCTTAAGTCCATCAAACCAGACCTCCAGAATAAAACTAATAAAAACTCTGAGTTTCTCTCCACAGAACCGGATTATCGGACGCCCTCGTAACCCGTACGCCCCGGTAGCAGGAGAAGACGAGGAGTCAGCAGGCATCCTGCCCGCAGCGGGGCGTTCCGCACCGGCAGGCTCCAGAGGACAGCGAGACGACCCCCGTGGTCGGGGGCTGCGATGTCTTTGCGTGACCTTCATTTTCGGGCTCGTCGCTGTGGGACAAGCAGCAGAGCACCATCCCCACCAGCCCTTCAGGTGGGTCCTGCGAGACCCCGCGCGCAGCGACAGAGCGATAAAGGAAAACGTAACAGCAGGCGCCCCCACTTTCACGGTAACAGTGGGCGACTTATTCCCCGTGGCGGGAGGGCCCCGCTCGAGATCGTTATGGGGTACATACTGGTGCCCCAGTTCAAACCCAGGGAAGAGTTATTGTAACTCTCCGCGTTATTTGTTCTGTGGGTATTGGGGATGTGAGACCATTGTGACAAGTGATAGATGGGAACCGACAAAAAACGACGAATTTTTGCGAGTAACATGGGGACCAAATAACTGTAACCGTCCAAAATTTGCGAGTGATGGAATGGTATATGATAGAGGCACTTGCGCCCATTTGATTTTGAAAATCCTAGATCCGGCTAACGCGGGCTGGGCTATGGGGAAATTGTGGTCAGTGTTCATTCACAAAGCTGGCGCAGATATCGGGGCACTGGTACAAATTATTAAGCTCGCGCCACAAGCTCCCCGAGCGATCGGGCCCAACCCGGTTCCTCACCCAAAAATACCTGACCCAACGCTACCCACACCGTTACCACATGATATTGTAAATAGTACCGAAAACACCGCGCCTAAGGCAACTCCCGACCGAAATTCTCTCTAGAAAATGATGCAAGCCAGCAAATTCTCTTACTCAGAATTTTTTACCCATCTCCAGTTATTCTCTGTTACGTCCCAGTTACCTCGTCCTTCGGGTGCCTTACATTTTCTATTCGAGTTTATGGTATATGTTTTAAAAATGTGATAAAGCGTAGATTAAGAACACGACACATGTAGCATGTTCTTTATCCGAGATTACGATATATGCATTTTTTAAGATTGTTACGTTTAGCTAATTTAATTACGCATAGGGAGGGGGGAAATGTGGGTAGTTAGGATCAGGCGGCCGGAAGATACCGCGCTGTACGGAAAGATAGGGCCCCTCCCCGATAGCGAATCGCGTTTAGTTTGTGATGTAAGCAGGCGGAAGTGACGTCATAAACCCAAGGTATATAAGGCCGCGTTACGTACCAATAAACGCCGTTTGCCGTCTACCCCCCGAGCAGCCGGGGGCCGGTCGCCGTGCCGTGCCTGAGCCGGGTCGCCACGCCTGACGGAGGCGACACCCCCCCACGCGTGTGCGTGCCCCCCCACGCGTGTGCGTGGACTCTGTGTGCCCCCCCACGCGTGTGCGTGCCCCCCCACGCGTGTGCAGGGACTCTGTGTGCCCCCCCACACGTGTGTGTGCCCCCCCACGCGTGTGCATGGACTCTGTGTGCCCCCCCCCGCGTGTGTGTGCCCCCCCCACGCGTGTGCAGGGACTCTGTGTGCCCCCCACGCGTGTGCATGGACTCTGTGTGCCCCCCCCCACGCGTGTGTGTGCCCCCCACGCGTGTGCATGGACTGCGTGTGCCCCCCCACGCATGTGTGTGCCCCTCCACGCGTGTGCAGCCCCGTGTCCCCCCCCCCCACGCATGTGCATGGACTGTGTGGGTCCCCCCCCGTGTCCCCCCCCCCCCCCCCCCCATCCCCGGTTGCCATGGCGACGCCCCCCCCTCATTTGCACAATTCGCTTTCGCTTTTTTCTCAGTTTTTTTTGTTGTTTTGGGGGGGGGGCAGTTTTTGTTGTTTTTTCCTCGGTTTTAACCGGGTTTTTTTGCTCTTTTCCGGCGGTTTTGTCACACAACGACACGGGGGGGGGAGGGGGGATAACGGGGTCCCCGTCCCCCCCCCCCAAAAAAAAAGCATCCCCAGTACTGAGGCCCCCCCCGCGCCCGCACACCGGGGGGGGGGGGCAGGCACCTGGGGGGGGCAGGGGGGGGATCCCCGGCCGCCTGGGACCCCCCCCGCCACTGGGACCCCCCCATAAGGCGAGGAGCCCCCCCCCCTCCGCACCCCCCATACATTTGGGGGGGGGCTGTTTGGGGAGGGGGGGGCTGTTAGGGAGGGCAGAAGGGAGCGAGGCAAAAAAGGAGGGGGGGGGTGGGAGCTGCGACCCCCCCCCCCCCCCAAAAGGGTGAGGAGGGGGGGTTTTGGGGGGGGGGGTGTCCAGCTGGGGGGGGTCAGTAGTAGGTCTCCTTCTCCACCCAGCCTGCAAGAAGAGAGGGGAGGGTGAGAGGTGCCCCCCGGCCCCCCCACCCCCGGGACCCCCCCCCAGACCCCCCGGACCCCCCCCCACCTCCGGGGTTGCGGCGCAGGATGAGTTTGCGGATCTCGTCGTAGACGAAGATGAGGAAGCTGTAGGGGAAGGCGCAGAACCACCAGCTGGGCCTGGGGGGGGACAGGGGGGGTCAGCGGGGGGGGGGGGGCAGCACCCCAATAACGGCACCGCCCCAACCCCCAGCCTGGGCAAAGACACCCCCCCCCCGGGCACAGCCCCAAGCGATGGGCGGGGGGGGGGCTGGGAACCCCCCAACAGTTTGCAAGACATAAGGGACCCCCCAAGACTTGAGAGACCCCCCAAGACACGAGGGAGCCCCCAAGACTTGAGAGACCCCCCCCAAGACACGAGGGAGCCCCCCAAGACGTGAGGGACCCCCCAAGACGTGAGGGACCCCCCCCAAGACACGAGGGAGCCTCCAAGACTTGAAAGACCCCCCCAAGACATGAGGGAGCCCCCCAAGACATGAGGGAGCCCCCCAAGACGTGAGGGAGCCCCCCAAGACGTGAGAGATGCCCGAAGACACGAGGGAGCCCCCCAAGACTTGAGGGAGCCCCCAAGACACAAGGGAGCCCCCCAAGACTCGAGGGACCCCACAAGACTCGAGGGACCCCCCCCCCCAAAACATGAGAGATGCCCCAAGAGATGAGAGACCCCCCCCCAAGTCTTGAGAGACCCCCCAAGACTTGAGGGACCCCCCCCAAGGCTTTGCAGTCCCACCCAAGACATGAGGGCCCCCCCAAGACTTAAGAGACCCCCCAAGACTTGAGGGACCCCCCCCCATAAAGCCCCCCCCCCAAGATTTCAGAGACCCCCCAAAAGACTTCAAAGCCCCCCAAGCAACGCCCATGGGGGTGCTAAGACCCCCGCCCCAATAATGCCCCCCCCCAACGCCCGCAGGGGTTACAGGACCCCCCCAAGCCTTCAGAGACCCCCGCTAAAGACCCCCCCCCATGCAATGCCCATGAACATGCAAGGACCCCCCCCAAATCTTAAGAGCCCCCCAGATTTTGAGAGGCACCCCCAAGACTCGCACCCCCCCAACACCCAGACCCCCCCATACGCAATCCCCCCCCCCCCAGGTGCCCATCACGGGGGGGTACCCCCCCCATTTTGGGGTCCCCCTGCTCACTTGAGGGGGTACATGCGCAGCGCCACGTCCATGCCGGGGCAGTAGGAGAGGAAGGCGGCCAGCGCCGTCTCCTCGAAGAGCCCGAAAATCAGGATCTTATTCCTGGGGGGGGGGGCACAAACCCCATCACCCGGAGCCCCCCCCACATCGGGGCCCCCCCCCAAAATCCAGCCCCCCCCACAATCCAGCATTGCCCAGGGATGCAGGCACCCACCCGGGTACCATCGCCCAGGGGATGCAGGATGCTGGTACCCTCCCCCCCTGGGGTTTTGGACCCCCCCAGGGTTTTGGGGACCTCCTCAGGGTCTTGGGGACCCCCCCCAGGGTTTTGGGGACCCCCCCCCATTTTGGAGACCCCCCCCAAATCCAGCCCCCCCCCAGCATCTCCCAGGGATGCTGAGGGATGCAGGTACCCACCCGGGTACCATTGCCCAGGGGATGCAGGATGCTGGTACCCCCTGGGGTTTTGGGTCCCCCCGGGGTTTTAGGGATCCCCCAGGGTTTTGGGGATCCCCCCAGGGTTTCGGAGACCCCCCCAGGGTTTTGGGGACCCCCTCCCCACCCAAATCCAGCCCCCCTCTCCAGCATCTTCTAGGGATGCAGGTACCCACCCGGGTACCATCACCCAGGGGATGCTCAGGGATGCAGGATGCTGGTACCCTCTGGGGTTTTGGACCGCTCTCAGGTTTTGGGGACCCCCCAGGGTTTCGGGGACCCCCCCAGGGTTTCGGGAACCCCCTCCCCACCCAAATCCGACCCCCCACCTCAGCACCTCCCAGGGATACAGGATGTAGGTACCCACCCGGGTACCACCACCCAAGGGATGTTCAGGGATGCAGGTACCCCCCGGGGTTTTGGACCCCCCCCCCAGGTTTCGGGGACCCCCCCAGGGTTTCGGGGACCCCCTCACGCACTTCATGCCCTGCTGGAAGACGGAATTGCGGCGGGTCTTGCAGATGATGAGGTCGGCCCACTGCACCACCACGATGCTGACGAAGAAGGCCGTGTGGCAGGTGAACTCCACCACCTTGCGCTGCTCGTAGGTCTGGGGGGGCACGGCGTGAGAGACCCCCCAAAACACCCCCCCCGTCTGGAGGGGGGACCCCCCCGGCCTGCTTTGCTCAGGGAAGGAGGGGGCACGGACACCCCCATAAAGGAGGGTTGGGGTGCAGAGACACCCCCCCCAAAAATATTGATGGGGAAGGGGGGGGTACCCCTGTGCATGGGAACTGGGGTGCACAGACCCCCCCACCCCGTGCAGGGGATTTGGGGTGCACAGACACCCCCCCCCCCCGAAAGCCATGCATGGAAATTGGGGTGCACAGACCCCCCCAGAGTTGTGGAGGAGAACTGGGATGCAAAGATCACCATGCATGGAAAGTGGGGTGCACAGACCCCCTCTGCCTGGCAATTGGGGTGCACAGCCCCCCCGTCCCTGGGAATTGGGGTGCACAGCCCCCCCCGGCCCCCCCCCCACTGACCCACTGCTGCCCGTAGGAGGGGGTAGGGGGGTAGGGTGTTAGGGGGTCCCCCCCCGGCCCCCCCCACTGACCCACTGCTGCCCGTAGGAGGGGTGTAGGGGGGTAGGGTGTTAGGGGGTCCCCCCCCGGCCCCCCCCACTGACCCACTGCTGCCCGTAGGAGGGGTGTAGGGGGGTAGGGTGTTAGGGGGTCCCCCCCCGGCCCCCCCCACTGACCCACTGCTGCCCGTAGGAGGGGGGTAGGGGGGTAGGGTGTTAGGGGGTCCCCCCCCGGCCCCCCCCCACTGACCCACTGCTGCCCGTAGGAGGGGGGTAGGGGGGTAGGGTGTTAGGGGGTCCCCCCCCGGCCCCCCCCACTGACCCACTGCTGCCCGTAGGAGTCCTCCAGGTCGTTGACGGTGCGGTCGTCCCAGTTGAGGCGGATCCCCACCAGCCCCGAGGGCAGGAACCCGTTCTCCGCCAGGATGACGAAGTAGGCGAAGAACCCCCCCAGCGCCTGGATCATCCCTGGGGGGCGCGGGGGGTCAGCACCCCGGCACCCCCCGGGGACCCCACTGCACCCCTGCACTCCCCCAGGGACCCCACTGCACCCCCGGGGACCCCCGAGGACCCCCCTGCACCCCCGGGGACCCCACTGCACCCCTGTACCCCCCCAAGGACCCCACTGCACCCCTGGGGACCGCACTGCACCCCAATTGCCCCCCCCTGCACCCCCATGTCCCCCCCATAGCACCCATGCGTCCCAGCTGCACCCCACCATGCTCACAGCACCCCCCAGCTCTGCCCTGCACCCCCGCACCCCAATTGCCCCCCTGCACCCCACACCACCTCCCTGCACCCCAATTGCCCCCCATTGCCCCCCATAGCACCCATATGTCCCAGCTGCACCCCACCATGCTCACAGCACCCCCAGCTCCGCCCTGCACCCCCACATCACCCCACGTCCCCCCATAGCACCCATGCGTCCCAGCCGCACCCCACCACGCTGACAGCACCCCCAGCTCCGCCCCGCCCCCCAACGCCCCCCCACACCCCACATCACCCCCCCGCACCCCAAAATGCCCCCCTACCCCCCATGTCCCCCCATTACCCCCCACGTCCCCCCATAGCACCCGTGCATCCCAGCCGCACCCCACCACGCTGACAGCACCCCCAGCTCCGCCCCGCCCCCCAACGCCCCCCCGCCCCCCAGATCACCCCCCTGCACCCCAAAACGCCCCGCACCGATCTGCCCGTAGGCCATGCTGATCAGCCGCTCGTTCACCAGCTTGTCGGAGCGGGGGTTCCGCGGCTGCCGCTTCATGATGTCGCTCTCGGCCGCCTCGTAGGCCAGCGAGATAGCGGGGACCTGGGGGGGGGACGGGGGGGGGTCACCCCGCCCGGGGGGTCCCCCCGATACCCGGACTGCCGGGGGGTCCCAGGCTGCGGGGGGCGGGGGGGGGGGCGTAGCGTCTGGGAGGGTTTGGGAGGGTCCTGGGGGGGTGCGTGGTGACTGGGGGGGGGCTTTGGGGTCATCAGGGGTGCTTGGGAAAGGGGGGACCCCCGTGCTTTGGGGGTGCTGGGAGGGGGCAGGAGTCCCCAGGGGCCAGGGGTGCTTGGGAAAGGGGGGACCCCCATGCTTTGGGGGTGCTGGGAGGGGGCAGGGGTCCCCGGGGTGCTTGGGAAAGGGGGGACCCCCATGCTTTGGGGGTGCTGGGAGGGGGCAGGGGTCCCCACGGGACAAGGATGCTTGGGAAAAGGGGGTCCCCCATGCTTTGGGGGTGCTGGGAGGGGGCAGGGGTCCCCAGGGGCCAGGGGTGCTTGGGAAAGGGGGACCCCCATGCTTGGGGGGTGCTGGGAGGGAGCAGGGGTCCCCAGGGTGGTCTTTGGGGTCCGCAGGGTCAGGGATGCTTGGGAAAGGGAGGACCCCCATGCTTTGGGGGTGCTGGGAGGGGGTTCAGGGGTCCCCATGGGACAAGGATGCTCGGGAAAGGGGGGTCCCCCATGCTTTGGGGGTGCCTGGGGGGGGTTCAGGAGTCCCCACGGGACAAGGATGCTTGGGAAAAGGGGGTCCCCCATGCTTTGGGGGTGCTGGGAGGGAGCAGGGGTCCCCAGGGTGGTCTTTGGGGTCCCCAGGGTCAGGGATGCTTGGGAAAGGGAGGACCCCCATGCTTTGGGGGTGCTGGGAGGGGGTTCAGGGGTCCCCATGGGACAAGGATGCTCGGGAAAGGGGGGTCCCCCATGCTTTGGGGGTGCCTGGGGGGGGTTCAGGAGTCCCCACGGGACAAGGATGCTTGGGAAAAGGGGGTCCCCCATGCTTTGGGGGTGCTGGGAGGGAGCAGGGGTCCCCCGGGGTGGTCTTTGGGGTCCCCAGGGTCAGGGATGCTTGGGAAAGGGGGGACCCCTGTGCTTTGGGGCTGCTGGGAGGGGGCAGGGGTCTCCAGGGTGGTCTTTGGGGTCCCCAGGGTCACGGATGCTTGGGAAAGGGGGGACCCCCATGCTTTGGGGGTGCTGGGAGGGGGTTCAGGGGTCCCCATGGGACAAGGATGCTCGGGAAAGGGGGGTCCCCCATGCTTTGGGGGTGCCTGGGGGGGGTTCAGGAGTCCCCACGGGACAAGGATGCTTGGGAAAAGGGGGTCCCCCATGCTTTGGGGGTGCTGGGAGGGGTTCAGGGGTCCCCAGGGGTCGGGGTGCCCGGGAAAGGGGCGTCCCCCATGCTTTGGGGGTGCTGGGGGGGGTTCAGGGGTCCCCAGAGATCGGGGGTGCCTGGGAAAGGGGGACCCCCGTGCTTTGGGGGTGCTGGGGGGTGCCCATGGTGCCTGTGGGGGGTCCCTGTGGGCCTTGGTGGTCCCACCACGGGGGATTGTGGGGGGGCGTGGGTGGCGGCCGGGGTTTGGGGGTGCCGGGGCCCCCGCTCACCATGTCGGTGCCCAGGTCGATGCAGAGGATGGTGATGGTGCCCAGGGGCAGGGGGATGTTGGCCATGATGAAGAGGAGGAAGGGGGTGATCTCGGGGATGTTGCTGGTCAGGGTGTAGGCGATGGACTTCTTCAGGTTGTCAAAGATCAGGCGGCCTGAGGGGACGGGGACGGGCGTCACCGGGGGTCCCTCACCCCCCCATGTCCCCCCCCCCTCCCCGGTCCAGCCCCGACCTTCCTCCACGCCGGTGACGATGGAGGCGAAGTTGTCATCGAGGAGGATCATGTCGGCCGCCTGCTTGGAGACGTCGGAGCCGGCGATGCCCATGGCCACCCCGATGTCGGCCTTCTTCAGCGCCGGGGAGTCGTTCACCCCGTCCCCCGTCACCGCCACGATGGCACCCTGGGGGCGGGGGGACCGGGGGGGGTGAGGGTGGGAGGGGGATGTCCCATCGTGGTGGGGACATGGGGACGGGGACCATCCCATCGTGGTGGGGATCTGGGGACAGGGACCATCCCATCGTGGTGGGGACGTGGGGACACGGGGACCAGAGGGATGGGACGGGGACCATCCCACCGTGGTGGGGATGTGGGGACGGGGACCATCCCATCGTGGTGGGGATCTGGGGACAGGGACCATCCCATCGTGGTGGGGACGTGGGGACATGGGGACCAGAGGGATGGGACGGGGACCATCCCATTGTGGTGGGGACGTGGGGACTGGAGGCATGGGGACATGGGGACGGGGACCATCCCACCGTGATCGGGACATGGGGACCAGAGGGATGGGGACACGGGGATGGGGACATGGGGATGGGGACCATCCCACCGTGGTGGGGACGTGGGGACCAGAGGGATAGGGACATGGGGACGGGGACCATCCCATCGTGGTGGAGACATGGGGACGGGGACCATCCCACCCTGGTGGGGACGTGGGGACAGAGACCATTCCACCCTGGTGGGGACGTGGGGACGGGGACCATCCCATCCTGGTGGGGACGTGGGGACGGGGACAGGGACCATCCCACCCTGGTGGGGACGTGGGGACGGGGACAGGGACCATCCCACCGTGGTGGGGACATGGGGACCACAGGGATGGGGACCATCCCACCCTGGTGGGGACGTGGGGATGGGGACAGGGACCATCCCACCCTGGTGGGGACGTGGGGACGGGGACCATCCCGCCCTGGTGGGGACGTGGGGACCAGAGGGATGTGGGGGGCTGCGGGCCCCCTCGTGGCTGGTTTTGGGGGGCCCCCGACCTGGCGCTGGCAGCCCTCGACGATGATGAGCTTCTGCTGGGGGGAGGTGCGGGCGAAGACGATCTCGGTGTGGTTCTGCAGGATCTCGTCGATCTGCTCCGAGGACATGTCCTTCAGGTCGGTGCCGTGGATCACGCAGGCCTTGGCGTCCCTGGGGGCACGGGGGTCAGCACCCCGACACCTGCGCCCCCGCCCTGCGCCCCGACACCCCCCCGCGCCCCGGATCCCGGCATTGCACCCCCATCCTGCACCCCAGCACCCACCATCGCATCCTTCTCCTGCGCCCCAACCCCTGCGCCCCAGCACCCGGCAATTGCACCCCCATCCTGCACCCCGACATCTGCACCCCGACACCCACCATCGCACCCCACCACTTGCACCCCAGCACCCGGCATCGCACCCCTGCCCTGCACCCCAGCACCCCTCCAGCACCCCCTGCCCCCCCAAATCCCCTTTCCCCTGCACCCCAACTCCTCACCATCAATCACCCCCTGCCCCCCCAAATCCCCCTTCCCATGCACCCCAGCACCCCTCCATCACCCCCTGCCCCCCCAAATCCCCTTTTCCCTGCACCCCAACTCCCCTCCAGCACCCTCTGCACCCCCAAATCCCCTTTCCCCTGCACCCCAACTCCTCTCCATCATCCCCTGCACCCCCAAACCCCCTTTCCCCTGCACCCCAACTCCTCTCCATCATCCCCTGCACCCCCAAACCCCCTTTCCCCTGCACCCCAACTCCTCTCCATCATCCCCTACACCCCCAAACCCCCCTTCCCATGTACCCCAGCACCCCTCCATCACCCCCTGCACCCCCAAATCCCCTTTCCCCTGCACCCCAGCACCCCCCCAGCACCCCCCCGGCCCCCCACCCACCTGGGGTTGACCTGGCTGACGGGGATGTTGAGGCGGGCGGCGATGTCCTCCACCGTCTCGTTGCCCTCCGAGATGATGCCCACCCCCTTGGCGATGGCCTTGGCCGTGATGGGGTGGTCCCCGGTCACCATGATCACCTGGGGGGGCCGAGGGGTCACCCCCTGCTCGGGGGGGGAGCGGGGGGGCAGGGACCCCAGGAGGTTCAGGGGGTTTGGGGGTGCAGGGATGGAGGGGGGACCTCAGGGTGTTCAGGGGGTTTGGGGGTGCAGGGATGGAGGGGGGACACCAGGGGGTTCAGGGGTGCAGGGATGGGGGGGACCCCAGGGGGTTTGGGGGTGCAGGGATGGTGGGGGGGCTCCAGGGGGTTCAGGGGGTTTGGGGGTGCAGGGATGGAGAGGGGAACCCCAGGGGGTTTGGAGGGACCCCAGGGGGTTTGAGGTGCAGGGACGGGGGGGACCCCGGGGGTTTCGAGGTGCAGGGACGGGGGGGACCCCGGGGGTTTGGGGGGGACTCCAGGGGTTTTGAGGTGCAGGGACGGGGGGGACCCCGGGGGTTTGGGGGGGACCCCGGGGGTTTCGAAGTGCAGGGATGGGGGGACCCCAGGGGGTTTCGAAGTGCAGAGATGGGGGGACCCCAGGAGTTTGGGGGTGCAGGGATGGGGAGGACCCCGGGGGTTTGGGGGGGACCCCAGGGGTTTCAAGGTGCAGGGATGGGGAGGACCCCGGGGGTTTGGGGGGGACCCCGGGGGTTTCGAGGTGCAGGGACAGGGGGGACCCCAGGGGTTTGGGGGGGACCCCAGGGGTTTTGAGGTGCAGGGACGGGGGGGACCCCGGGGGTTTGGGGGGGACCCCGGGGGTTTCGAGGTGCAGGGACGGGGGGACCCCGGGGGGGGCCCCACCTTGATGCCGGCGCTGCGGCACTTGCCGACGGCGTCGGGGACGGCGGCGCGGGGGGGGTCGATCATGGACATCAGCCCCACGAAGCAGAGGTTGTCGGTGGCGAAGTTGACGTCGTCGCAGTCGAAGGCGAAGCCCTTGGGGTACTGCTCCTCCGGCAGGTAGAAGTGGCAGAAACCTGGGGGGGGCGCGGGGTGAGACCCCCTCCTGCACCCCTCCGCTGGCCCCCCCACCTTCAGACGGGTGCCCCCCCCCCCCCCGGTTTGGGGGAGTGGGGGCTGCTCCAGGGACCCCAGGAGGGAGACACCCTCCACCCCCCCACCCCAAGACCCCCCAGTGCTGCCCCAGGGACCCCCCCAGCCCCAGCCCCAGGACACATCCCCCCCCCAGGACCCCAGGGACCCCCCCAGCCCCATCCCCAGGGCATCATCATCCTCCTCCCCGGGACCCCTCACAGCCCCGTTCCCAGGAGATTCTCCCCCAGGACCCCCCCATTAGACCCATCCCCGAGACATCCTCGCCCCCCCCAGCTCCCCAGGGACCCCCAGGACCCCCTCAGTCCCATCACCAGGACATCCTCACCCCCCCAGGACCCCCTCACCCCATCCCCAGGGCATCCTCGCCCCCATCCCCAGGGCATCCTCACCCCCCCAGGACCCCCTCACCCCCATCCCCAGGGCATCCGCGCCCCCCCAGGACCCCCTCACCCCCATCCCCAGGACACCCTCGCCCCCCCAGGACCCCCTCGCCCCCCAGGACCCCCTCATCCCCCCCCAGGACCCCCTCCACCCCCATCCCCATCCCCCCAGGACCCCCCTCACCCCCATCCCCAGGACCCCCTCGCCCTCCCCCGCCCCCCCCGCCCCCCGGCCCCCCCGCGGCGTACCCAGGACCCTCTCCCCCAGCCCCCCCAGCTCCAGGTAGGCGTTCTGGAAGGCCTCCTTCATCTCCTCGTCCAGGGGCTGCTCCTTGCCCTGCAGCAGGATGGTGGAGCAGCGGTCCAGGATGCGCTCGGGGGCCCCCTTCATCACCAGCAGGTACCGGTTGTCGTTGGGGTCCTCGGTCTCGTGGATGGAGAGCTGGGGGGGGGGCAGGGTCAGCATCACACACCCCCCCAGGCATCCGTCCCCCCCCTTCCACCTGGGGATTTTCCGCACCGGTGCCCCCCGGGGATCCCGTCCTGCTGGGCAGGGGATGGGGGGGAGGTGGGGGGGCGAGGGGGGGGCTGCGGGGCTGGAGGGGCATGGGGAGCTGGGGGTCTGCAGGGCTGGGGGGTCTGGGGGGAGCTGCAGGGCTGGGGGGGCATGGGGAGCCAGGGGTCTGCAGGGCTGGGGGGTCTGAGGGGAGCTGCAGGGGTGGGGGGGCATGGGGAGCCGGGGGTCTGCAGGGGTGGGGGGTCTGGGGGGAGCTGCAGGGCTGGGGGGGCATGGGGAGCCGGGGGTCTGCAGGGTGGGGGGTCTGAGGGGAGCTGCAGGGCTGGGGGGGCATGGGGAGCCGGGGGTCTGCAGGGGTGGGGGGTCTGAGGGGAGCTGCAGGGCTGGGGGGGCATGGGGAGCCGGGGGTCTGCAGGGGTGGGGGGTCTGAGGGGAGCTGCAGGGCTGGGGGGGCATGGGGAGCTGGGGGTCTGCAGGGGTGGGGGGTCTGGGGGGAGCTGCAGGGCTGGGGGGGCATGGGGAGCTGGGGGTCTGCAGGGCTGGGGGGTCTGGGGGGAGCTGCAGGGCTGGAGGGGCATGGGGAGCCGGGGGTCTGCAGGGGTGGGGGGTCTGAGGGGGGCTGGGGGGGCATGGGGAGCCGGGGGTCTGCAGGGGTGGGGGGTCTGAGGGGAGCTGGGGGGGCATGGGGAGCCGGGGGTCTGCAGGGGTGGGGGGTCTGGGGGGAGCTGCAGGGCTGGGGGGGCATGGGGAGCCGGGGGTCTGCAGGGGTGGGGGGGCATGGGGAGCTGGGGGTCTGCAGGGCTGGGGGGGCATGGGGAGCCGGGGGTCTGCAGGGCTGGGGGGGCATGGGGAGCCGGGGGTCTGCAGGAGTGGGGGGTCTGGGGGGAGCTGCAGGGCTGGGGGGGCATGGGGAGCTGGGGGTCTGCAGGGCTGGGGGGTCTGCAAGGGTGGGGGGACTGGGGGGGGCTGCAGGGGTGGGGGCTCTGCAGGGGGGTAAAGGGGTGCTGGGGGTCTGCAGGGGTGGGGATGCTGGGGGGGGTGTGGGGTTGGGATGCTGGGAGGGGGTCTGCAGGGCTGGGGGGGCATGGGGAGCTGGGGGGCTGCAGGGGTGGGGGGTCTGCAGGGGGGTAAGGGGTGCTGGGGGGCTGCAGGGGGGCTGCAGGGGTGGGGGGGCATGTGGAGCTGGGGGGGGTGTGGGGATGGGGGGGCAAGGGGTGCTGGTGGGGGCTGCCGGGCTGGAGGGGCTTGGGGGGGCTGCAGGGCTGGGGGTTTAGGGGGACCTGGTGGATCTGGGGGGCTCAGCAGGTCTGGGGAGACCTGGGAGGGTGTCAGGGGGGGTCTGCAGGACCGGTGGGGCTTAAGGGACCTGGGGGGGCTTAGGGGGGTCAGCAGGTCTGGGGGGGGACCCTGCAAGGTTTGGGGGGGATGCTGAAGGTTTGGGGGAGATGCTGAAGGTCTGGGGGGGATGCTGAAGGTCTGGGGGGGACGCTGAAGGTCTGGGGGGACCCCGTCAGCTTTGGGGGGTCCCCGCGGGTACCTGGTACTTGTTGGTGGAGTTGAAGGGGATCTCGGCCACCTTCTTGTTCCTCTCCCGCATCACCTTGACGGAGCCGGAGGAGAGCTCGATGCACTTCAGCAGCGCCGACTCCGAGGCGTCCCCGGCCACGTCACGCTGGGGGGGGGGGGGGGGGGGGGCACGGGGTGAGGGAGGGACCCCCACATCCAGGGGAACCCCCCAACCCTTCCCCTGGGACCCCCCAAACCTCGCCCCTGGGACCCTCCAGGGACCCCCAGACCCTATAGGACCTCCAGGACCTCCCCAAACTCTTCCCATGGGACCCGCGTGCCCCCCCCCAACCCTTCCTCTGCCCTATGGGACCCCCAAACCCTTTCCATGCCCCTGAGCCCCCCCAAACTCTTCCTATGTCCCATGGGACCCCCAAACCCTTCCCCGTATTCCATGGGACCCCCCAGGAACCTCCAAACTCTTGCCATGCCCCTGGGACCCTCCGGGGACCCCCCCCAAACCCCTTCCAGGGGACCCCCAGGACACCCAAACCTTTCCCCTGCCCCATGGGATCCCCCCAGGACCCCCCCAAACCCTTCCTACGGCCCATGGGACCCTCAAACCCTTCCCACGGGACCCCCAGGACCCCCCAAACCTTTCCCCTGCCCCATGGGACACCCAGGGACCCCCCCAAACCCCTCCCACGGGACCCCCAGGACCCCCCCAAACTCTCCCCATGCCCTCTGGGACCCCCAGGACCCCCCCAAACTCTTCCCAGGGGACCCCCAGGCCCCCCAAACTCTCCCCCTGCCCCTGGGACCCCCGCGCCCCCTCACCTTGAGGATGGGGACGTTCTCCTGCCCCCCCTTGAAGACCGCCCGGTTGCAGAGCCCGGCGATGTGGGACAGGGCCACCCAGGTGGCCGAGCTCTTGTCAAAGGCGGTGCCTGGGGGGGGGGGGAACACGGGGGGGGGTGTCAGTGGGGTGCCCAAAGGGGGACCCCCTCGGGCGGGGGGGCTCAGGTGCCCCCTCTCCCCCCCCAGAACCCTCAGCTCGGCGCCACAAAAGTCCCAATTTTCCCCAAAATTTGTTCTCCCGGGACCCCAATTTGTCCCTGCCAGCAGCCCAAAAGCCCCCCCCCCCAATTTCCCCAGTCCCAGTAAGCCCCAGTAAACCCCCTTTTCCCCTGAGCCCAGCCCCAAAAGCTCCCCAATACCCCCCAGACCCCCAATAGCCCCCAGCAGCCCCCGGCCCCCCAATACTCCCCAGCAGCCCCCGTCCCCAATAGCCCCTAGACCCCCAATAGCCCCCAGTAGCCCCCAGTCCCCAATAGCCACCAATAGCCCCAGCCCCTCAATAGCCCCCAGTAGCCCCCAGCCCCCCAACAGCCCCCAGTCTCCCAATAACCACCAATAGCCCCCAGCCCCCCAGCAGCCCCCAGACCCCCAATATCCACCAATAGCCCCCAGCCCCCCAATACCCACCAATAGCCCCCAGTCCCCCAGCAGCCTCCAGCCCCCCAATACTCCCCAGCAGCCCTCAGCTCCCAATAGCCCCCAGCCCCCCAATAACCACCAATAGCCCCCAGCCCCCCAGCAGCCCCAGACCCCAATATCCACCAATAGCCGCCAGCCCCCCAATACCCACCAATAGCCCCCAGCCCCCCAGCAGCCCCCGGTCCCCCAATACTCCCCAGCCCTCCCTGGCTCCCCCAGCCCCCAAGACCCCCCCAGTGCCCCCCACCCACCCGACTGGTCCTCGGTGGTGTCGGCCTCGTGGATCTGGTTGTCGAACCACATGTGGGCGACGGTCATGCGGGTTCTGGGTGAGGGTCCCCGTCTTGTCCGAGCAGATGGTGGAGGTGGAGCCCAGCGTCTCCACCGCCTCCAGGTTCTTCACCAGGCAGTTCTTGCGCGCCATCCGCTTGGCCGTCAGCGTCAGGCACACCTGGGGGGGGCACGCCGCCGAGTTGGGGGGGCTGACGGGGGACAGAGGCACCCCGGGGTCCCCACTGCATGCACGGACCCCCCCAGCGCATGCATGGAGCGCTGCACGGCACCCCAATCCTGGACCCGTAGCCCCCTTTGCATGCGCAGCCCCCCTTTGCGTGCATGGACATCCCTTTATTGCGGACCCCCCCACTGCATGCATGGACACCCCTTTATTGCATGCACGGACCCCCCCCACTGCATGCATGGGCACCCCTTTATTGCATGCACGGACCCCCCCACTGCATGCATGGGCACCCCTTTATTGCATGCACGGACCCCCCCACTGCATGCATGGGCACCCCTTTATTGCATGCACGGACCCCCCCACTGCATGCATGGGCACCCCTTTATTGCATGCACGGACCCCCCCACTGCATGCATGGGCACCCCTTTATTGCATGCACGGACCCCCCCACTGCATGCATGGACACCCCTTTATTGCATGCACAGCCCCCCTTTGCATGCGTGGACCCCCCCATTGCATCCACGGACCCCCCTTCACTGCATGCACAGACACCCCCCCCCTTCATTGCACCCCAATCCTGGGTGCATGAACAGCCCCCCCCATTGCATGCACAGCACCCCCACTGCACCCCAATCCTGGACCCATAGCTCCCCCCCCATTGCACGTGCAGCCCCCAATAAACCCTTAGCACCCCCAGTCCTGCACCCACAGCCCTCCTGCATCCCCCATGGACCCCCTGCAGCCCCCCTGCACCCCATATTGCCCCCCAGCCCTTGCACCCCATATATTGCCCCCCTGCACCCCATATTGCCCCCCCCTTGCACCCCATATATTGCCCCCCTGCACCCCATACGGCACCCCAGCACCCCATGGTGCCCCCCCAGCGCCCCACATATACCCCCCCCCACGTACGGTGACGGTGGCCAGCAGCCCCTCGGGACGTTGGCGACGATGATGCCGATGAGGAAGATGACGGCCTCCAGCCAGGTGTAGCCCAGGATGAGGGAGAGGATGAAGAAGGAGATGCCGAGGAAGACGGCGACGCCGGTGATGAGCTGGATGAAGTGCTCGATCTCCACCGCGATCGGCGTCTTCCCCACCTCCAGCCCCGAGGCCAGCGTGGCGATGCGCCCCATCACCGTCCGGTCCCCCGTGGCGATCACCACCCCCCGCGCCGTCCCTGGGGGGCAGGCGGGGCGTCAGGGACCCCGAAAACGGTCCTGGGCCCCCAAACCGCCCCAAAAACCGCGCTGGGATGGCAAAAACCAGCTCAGGGACCCCAAAAAATGGCTCTAGGATGGCAAAAACTGGCTCAGGGACCCCAAAAAACGGCTCTAGGATGGCAAAAACGGGCTCAGGACCCCAAAAAACGGCTCTAGGATGGCAAAAACTGGCTCAGGGACCCCAAAAAACGGCTCTAGGATGGCAAAAACTGGCTCAGGGACCCCCAAAACCGGCTCAGGGACCCCCAAAATGACTCTAGGATGGCAAAAAATGGCTCAGGGACCCCAAAAAATGGCTCAGGGGACCCAAAAACCGGCTCAGGGACCCCAAAACAGCCCCAAAAGGGGCTCAGGGACCCCAAAAATGGAGGCATCCAAAATGGTTGTAGGATGGCAAAAAATGGCTCAGGGACCCCAAAAAATGGCTCTAGGATGGCAAAAAATGGCTCAGGGAACCCAAAAAATGGCTCAGGGACCCCAAAACAGCCCCAAAAGGGGCTCAGGGACCCCAAAAATGGAGGCACCCAAAATGGTTGTAGGATGGCAAAAAATGGCTCAGGGACCCCAAAAAATGGCTCAGGGACCCCCAAAATGGCTCTAGGATGGCAAAAAATGGCTCAGGGACCCCGAAAGAGCCCCAAAAGGGGCTCAGGGAACCCAAAACCAGCCCTAGGACCCCAAAACATCGTGGCGATGCGCCCCATCACCGTCCGGTCCCCCGTGGCGATCACCACCCCCCGCGCCGTCCCTGGGGGCAGGCGGGGCGTCAGGGACCCCGAAACAGTCCTGGGCCCCCAAACCGCCCCAAAAACCGCGCTGGGATGACAAAAACGAGCTCAGGGACCCCAAAAAACGGCTCTAGGATGGCAAAAAATGGCTCAGGGAACCCAAAAAATGGCTCTAGGATGGCAAAAACTGGCTCAGGGGACCCAAAAAACGGCTCAGGACCCCAAAAATGGAGGCACCCAAAATGGTTGTAGGATGGCAAAAAATGGCTCAGGGACCCCCAAAATGGCTCTAGGATGGCAAAAAATGGCTCAGGGACCCCAAACACCCCAAAAGGGGCTCAGGGACCCCAAAACCAGCCCTAGGACCCCAAAACATCGTGGCGATGCGCCCCATCACCGTCCGGTCCCCTGTGGCGATCACCACCCCCCGCGCCGTCCCTGGGGGCAGGTGGGGCGTCAGGGACCCCGAAAACGGACCTGGGCCCCCAAACCGCCCCCAAAACCGCGCTGGGATGGCAAAAACGGGCTCAGGGACCCCAAAAAACGGCTCTAGGATGGCAAAAACTGGCTCAGGACCCCAAAAACCAGCTCAGGGACCCCCAAAATGGCTTTTGGAT
>NC_134346.1:317149-387007 GCF_964195595.1 Calonectris borealis | reverse complement strand
AAGCTGCCCCAGCCCCCCAAACTGCCCCTAGAGTGCATTCCCACCCCCCAGCCCCCCCAAAGCCCCCCATCATGCACCCCAAATTGGCCCAGCCCCCTCAAACTGTCCCTAGTCCCCCAAACTGCCTGCATCCTGCCCCTCAGCCCCCCCAAATTGCCCTTATAGTGCACCTCAAGCTGCCTCTAGCCCCCCCAAACTACCCCTAGCCCCCCAAGCTGCTGTATCCTGCTCCCCAGCCCCTCCAGCCCCCACAAATTGCCCTATAGTGCACCTCAAACTGCCTCTAGCCCCCCCAAACTGTCCCTAGCCCCCCCAAACTGCCTGTAACCCCCGTCCCCCAAATTGCCCTATGGTGCACCTCAAGCTGCCCCAGCCCCCCCAAACTGCCCCTAGAGTGCACTCCCCACCCCCCCAGCCCCCCATCATGCACCCCAAATTGCCCCAGCCCCCTCAAACTGTCCCTAGCCCCCCCAAACTGCCTGTATCCCACCCCCAGCCCCCCAAATTGTCCTATAGTGCACCTCAAACTGCCTGTAGCCCCCCCAAGCTGCCTGTATCCCGCCCCCCAGCCCCTCCAGCCCCCACAAATTGCCCTATAGTGCACCTCAAGCTGCCTCTAGCCCCCCAAACTGCCCCTAGCCCCCCCAAGCTGCTGTATCCCGCCCCCCAGCTCCCCCAAAATTGCCCTATGGTGCACCTCAAGCTGCCCCAGCCCCCCCAAACTGCCCCTAGAGTGCACTCCTACCCCCCCCAGCCCCCCATCATGCACCCTAAATTGACCCAGCCCCCTCAAACTGTCCCTAGCCCGTCCCTAGCCCCCCCAAACTGCCTGTATCCCACCCCCCAGCCCCTCCAGCCCCCCAAATTGTCCTATAGTGCACCTCAAACTGCCTGTAGCCCCCCAAGCTGCTGTATCCTGCCCCCCAGCCCCTCCAGCCCCACAAATTGCCCTATAGTGCACCTCAAGCTGCCTCTAGCCCCCCCAAACTGCCCCTAGCCCCCCCAAGCTGCTGTATCCCGCCCCCAGCCCCCCCAAATTGCCCTATAGTGCACCTCAATTGCCCTATAGTGCACCTCAAGCTGCCTCTAGCCCCCCCAAACTGCCCCTAGCCCCCCCAAACTGCCTGTATCCCACCCCCCAGCCCCTCCAGCCCCCCCAAATTGCCCTATAGTGCACCTCAAACCGCCCCCAGCCCCCCCAAGCGGCCCCTAGCCCCCCCAAAGCCCCCCACTCACCATGGCCACCTCCTTCTTGAGGTCGTCCAGGTCCCGGGTCTTGCTCTTCCCCTTCTTGGGCGACTCCTTCTCGCCCCCCTTGTCCTGCGTGGTGGCCACGCGGTAGCTGTCGGAGCCGCCGTACTGGGGGGGGGGGTTTACGCTGGGGGGCCCGCACCCCCCTCCGTGGGCCCCGTGATCCGCCGTACCCCCAAAACCCACCCGGCTCCTGCAGCACGGACCCCCGAGGCCCTGGGATCCCATTGCAGTGGGTCCCCCACAGCCCCCCCAAAACCTGCAGCACAGACCCCCCCAGGAGCCTGGGAGCCCATTGCAGGAGTCCTGCACCCACAGCCCCCAAAACCTGCAGCATGGACCCCCAAGAGCCTGGGATCCCATAGCAGGCATTCTGCACCCCCATAGCCCCCCAAAACCTGCAGCATGGACCCCCAAGACCCTGGGATTCCATAGCAGGGGTTCTGCACCCCCACAGCCCCCCAAAACCTGCAGCACGGACCCCTCAGGAGCCTGGGACCCTATTCCATGGGTCCTGCAACTCCACAGCACCCCAAAACCCCCCAATCCTGCAGCACAGACCCCCAAGTCCCTGGGATCCCATTGCATGGACTCTGCACCCCCATAGCCCCCCAAAACCTGCAGCATGGACCCCCAAGAGCCTGGGATCCCATAGCGGGCATCCTGCACCCCCACAGCACCCCAAAACCCCCAAAACCTGCAGCACGGACCCCCATGTGCTTGCAAGGTCTCTGGGACCCCGCAGCCCCCCCAAACCTCCCTGGTCCTGCAGCACAGACCCCCCCAGGAGCCTGGGATCCCATAGCAGAGGTCCTGAACCCCCACAGCACCCCAAAACCTGCAGCACAGCCCCCCAGGAGCGTGCATGGCCCTTGGGACCCATAGCATGGGTCCTGCACCCCACAGCACCCCAAAACCCCCCCGGTCCTGCAGCACGGACCCCCAAGTCCCTGGGATCCTATTGCATTGGATCCTGCACCCCCACAGCCCCCCCAAACCTGCAGCACGGACCCCCAGGAGCTTGCAAGGTCCCTGGGACCCCACAGCCCCCCCAAACCCCCCCGGTCCTGCACTGCCCATCACCCAGGGACCCCCCAAACCCCCCCACCGGGCACCCCATTGCCCAGAGACCCCAAACCCCCTGAGCCCCCCAATTTCTGCCACACAGCCCCCCCAAATCCTGCACCACGGCACCTTACAGTCCCCTAGGACCCCCCCAAATCCTGCACCAGCTCCCCCCCCCAGCCACTAAGGACCCACTGAGCCCCCCAAATCCTGCATCAGGCCACCCCCAACCCCCGGGACCCCCCAAATCCTGCCCCAGCCCCCAGGGCCCCCCCAAATCCCTGCATCACGACACCTCCCCCCCCCTCTTTGCAGCACAGCAGCCCCCCCCACTCGGCACAAGGACACGGGGGGGGAAGTAGGTGCCCCCCCCCCCCCCCCCCGCCATCTGCTCCCTCGTTAATCCGGCCTTGACCGCGGGGGGAGGGGCGGCCGGGGGGGGAGGGGCCCCCCCATGCCTGGCGGGGGGGTGGGGGGGTGTCCTCTATAGGGTCTCCCCTATAGGGGCTCCCAGGAGGCCTGGGAAATTGGGGGGGTGGGTATATATACTTACCTGGGATCTGGGGGTGCCCCCCCCAATTGGGGGGGGTCATCGTGAGGGGACCCAGGTGTCCGGGGACCCCCTACCCCCCCCCTTTTTGGCCGGGACCCTCATTCTGGGGGTTACCCCAAGTCGGGGGGGGGGGGGGGGGGGCAGGTTTGGCGGGGGGCGGGGCAAGTCCTGCTCTGCACATCACTGCGGGGGGGGGGGGGGGGGGCGGACGCACCCCAAGATGGGGGCAGGTTTTGGCGGGGGGGGGGCTGTTGCTTTATGGGGGGGTGCTGGGGGGGGGGGTCCTTTTTTGTGTGTCCCCCCATATCCCCACCCAAGGGTTCCGGGGGGGGGGGGCTGGCACCCGGCCAACGCTGCAGTCTCCCACGCCGCAGCGCAGCGGGGGGGGGCCCATCCCCCATCCTCCCCCCCCCAGCTGGGTCAGGGTGACCCCGAGCTACTGCAGGAGACGGGGGGGGGGACACACACAGGGACCCCCCCAGTGTGTCCCTGTCATCTTGCGGGGGATGCTCCACCTGGAGACCCCCCACAGTTCGATGGGGGGGTAAAAATTGGGGTCCCCCCTGCAATACCCCCCCCCCGGGAGCTGGGGGGGGCCATTTCCTGGCGGGGGGAGGCATTTCCATGCAGAGGTCCCCATTTCTAGGGGGGGGTCCCTATTTCCAGGGGGATCCCCATTTCCAGGGGTAACCCTATTTTTTGGGGGGTCTCTATTTTCTTGCGGGGGGGGGGGGATTTCTTTGGGGGACCCCCCTTTCCCTTAGGAATCCCTTTTCCCCCGGGGAGGGGGCACCATTTGATTGCCCCCCCCCCCCCCCCCCCGGCACTGATTTTGCACTATTAATGCTGGGACCAGCTGCATCCCCTTGTTAATTAGCGTCCTAATTAGCAGGTGGGCAGCTGCTGCCCCTGCTGGGTGCAGCCCCCCTCCCCCCCGGGGTGCAGCCTGGGGGGGGGGGGGGGGGGGGAAGGAGAGAGGAAGGTTATTGGGGGGGGGCGCACGCACTGCGGAGGAGCGCGGGCACGGGGACACGGGGACGTGCACGAGGACACGGGTGGGGACACGGGGACGAGCACGGGGACACGGCTGGGGACACGAGGACATGGGTGGGGACACGGGGACGAGCACGGGGACACGGCTGGGGACACGGGGACACGGGTGGGGACGAGCACAGGGACACGGGTGGGGACACGGGGACGTGCACGGGGACACGGGGACGAACACGGGGACACGGGGACGAACACGGGGACGAGCACGGGGACACGGGTGGGGACGAGCACAGGGACACGGGTGGGGACACGGGGACGTGCACGGGGACACGGGGACGAGCACGGGGACACGGCTGGGGATGAGCACGGGGACACGGCTGGGGACACGGGGACGTGCACGGGGACACGGGGACATGCACGGGGACGAGCATGGGGACTCGGGTGGGGACACGCACGAGGAAATGGGGACACGCATGGGGACGTGCACAGGGACACTGGGGTTTGCACGGGGACGTGCACGAGGACAGGGGGACGTGCGCAGGGACCAGGACACGGGGACGTGCACGGGGACATCGGGGCGTGCATGGGGACATGGACATGGGGACACTGGTGACATCGGGGTGTGCACGGGGACGGGGACATCGGGGCGTGCACGAGGACACACGGACGTGCACGGGGACATCGTGGCTTGCACGGGGACACCGGGGCGCGCAGAGGGACGGGGACACGGGGACGTCGGGGCGTGCACAGGGACACGCTCAGGGCCAGGGCCACGCTCGCTGGCACGGGGACAAGGACACGGGGACACTCGTGACACCGGGCAGGGCCACGCTCGCGGGGACAGGGGGGTGTCACAGGGATCGGGGACACACTCGTGGGTGTGTGGAGGGGGGGGATGACGACGACACACGCGTGTGTGTGGCCCCACGTTACGCAAGAGCCGCGCGTCACACGCGCGTCCCCTCGCACGGGGCCCTTGCACGCCCGGACGGCGCCGTGCAACGCTGGGTGCTGGCTCTGCACACCCAGCCGGCGCCCCTTGCACGCCCCTTGCACGCCCCATCTGCACCTTGCACGCCCCTTGCACACCCCGTCCACACCTTGCACGCCCCTTGCACGCCTTGCTAGCACCTTGCACGCCCCTTGCACGCCTCTCCCGGCACCTTGCACCCCTTGCACACCCCTCCTAGCACCCTGCACACCCCTTGCACGCCTCTCCCGGCACCTTGCACGCCCCATCTGCACCTCACCCATCCCTTGCACACCCCTCCCAGTACCCTGCACCCCTTGCACACCCCTCCTAGCACCCTGCACACCCCTTGCACACCCCTCCCGGCACCTTGCATGCTTCACTAGCGCCTTGCACGCCCCTCCCAGCACCTCGCCCATCCCTTGCACACCCCTCCCAGCGCCCTGCGCCCCTTGCACGCCCCACCTGCGCCTCACCCATCCCTTGCACGCCCCTCCCAGCCCCTCGCACGCCTCATTAGCGCCTTGCACACCCAGCTGCCCCTCGCCCACCCCTCCTAGCACCTTGCACGCCCCTCCCAGCACCTCGTTAGCACCTTGCACGCCCACCTAGCACCTCGCCCGTCCCTTGCACACCCCTCCCAGCCCCTCGCACACCCCCTTAGCACCTTGCACACCCCGTCAGCACCTTGCACACCCCCTCAGCACCTTGCACACCCCTCCCAGCCTCTTGCACACCCTGTCAGCACCTTGCACACCCCCTCAGCACCTTGCACACCCCTCCCAGCCTCTTGCACACCCTGTCAACACCTTGCACACCCCCTCAGCACCTTGCACACCCCTCCCAGCCCCTTGCACGCCCCATCCTCCCCTCGCCCATCCCTCGCACACCCCGGGGGGGTCTCTCTCCCTTCCCCCCCCCCCCACCCCGGGCCGTACGTACCCCCATGGCGGCGGCGGGTGCGGCCGGGCCGGGCCGGGCGGAGCGGGGAGCCGGGACCAGGGATGGGGGGGGGGGGTTCGGGGGGGGGTCCGGAGCGGCGGAGCGGAGCGGAGCGGAGCGGCCCCGGCTGCGGCGAGCCCGGGACTGGGGCGGGGGCGCGGGGCCGCCGCCGTCTGGGCTGGGGGGGGGGGCGGGGAGCGGCCAATCAGCGCGCGAGGGGGACCCCCCCCGCCACCCCCCCCCGCCCGTGGCCACGCCCCTTTTACTGCGGATCCGGCGGGGGGGGGGAGAGACGGGGGGGTGCTGCAGCCGCGGGGAGCGGCGCCCCCAAGTGCGGCCCCCCCCAATGCAGGGGGACCCGAGGTGCCCCTGCAGTGCGACCCCCCCCCCGCCATTGCACCCCCCGGTGCACACCCCCCCCCGCCGTGGGCCTCCGATGTACCCCCCCCTGCAATGCAGCCCCCCCAATAGAACCCCTCTGCAATGCGCCCCCCGCAGTGCACCCCCGATTTACCCCCCCGATTTACCCCCTCAATTTACCCCCCCAATTGAACCCCCCAATTTAAACTGCCCCAATTTACCCCTCCCAATATACCCCCCCGCAACGCACCCCCCCATGGCAAATCCCCCCCGCAATGGGCCTTCAATATACCCCCCCCCGCAATGCAGCCCCCCCCCACAATGCGCCCCCAATTTATCCCCCCCAATGCACCCCTAATTTAACCCCCCCATTGCACCCCCCCCGCACTGCACCCCCAATGTACCCCCCCAATATAACCCCCCCCCGCAGTGCACCCCTCCGCAATGCACCCCAATGGGCCCCCCCAGCCCCCCCCAATGTCACCTCCCCAAAAATGTGCCCCCAATGCGACCCCCCACCCTGCAATGCGGCCCCAATCCTCCCCCCCCAAAATAGGCCCCCCCCGGGCACCCCCAATGCACCATGCCCCCCCCCGCAGTGGCCCCCCAAACCGGGCCCCCCCTGATGCGATGCAGCCCCCCCCGCAGTGCCCCCCCAAACCGGGCCCGCCCCCCCAACACGTGCTGGGGAGCCCCCCGAGTCCCCCCCATCAACCCCCCCCCAAAGTAATTAGCGCTCTCGCTAACGAGCTCGGCCCCCCCCCCGCCCCGCCGCAGCATCCCCGCGCCCGTCGCCAGGGCAACGCGGCTGCCGGGCAACGGGGTCGCCATGGCAACGGGGGTCCTTGGCAACGGGGGTCCTTGGCAACGGGGAGCCGGGAGCCGAGGGGGGGACCGGCCCCCCCCCAGCGCCTCCGCGCTGCCCCCCGCCCCCCCCGCGACCCCCCCCATGTCCTTGAGGTGACCTTGAGGTACGACACGGTGGGGGGGGAGAACCGGGACCCCTCCCCAGCACTGGGGACCCCTCCCCAAATTAGGGGGACCCCCCCAAATTAGGAACCCCCCCGAATAGGGGAACCCCCCCCAAAACACCCCCTCGGGATGAGGGGGGGGCCCTGTGGGGATGGGGGGACCCCCCCAACGCTGCTGCCCGACCCCCCCCCGGGATGGGGGGGGTGTCCCCGGGGGGGGTGGGGGGGTTCCCCCTCCAAAGCATCCCCATGCCGCCGGTGTCCCCGGTGACGTCATGTCTGGTTGCCGTGGCAACCATCGACCGGCAGCGGCTCCTGGACCAAAAAGGGGGGGGGGGGGTGACCTTGCGAGGTCCCGGGCCGGGGTGTGTGGGGGGGGCGCTCCCCGCCCCCCGCCGGGGCCTTATCTGCATCCCTTTGAACCTGCCGCTCGTTTGCATCTCATTTGCATCTCATTTGCATCCCCGAGCGCCGCGCGCCCCCTGGCGGTGGAGCCGCCGCGTTTTCCTGGGGGAATGGCGGGGGGGTGGTGGGAATTGGGGGACGCTGGGGGGGGGGGGGGGCTGGGGGGGGGGTGGTCGCAGACGATCGGGCGCCTCTCCCGTAAAAGTCCGGCTGGGTTTTATTGGGGGGGGGGGGCGGTGGTGACGTCACCCCGCGAAAAGAGGAAGGAAAAACCAAAAAAACCCCAAACCCACCCCAAAACCCAAGAAAAAGGGGAAAAAACAACCCAAAAAAAAAAAAAAAAGGAAAAATTAATAATAATAATAACAACGACACCCCGCGCCCCCCCCCCCCCGGGGCCGGCCCCCCCCCGAGCCCCCCATCCCCCAATGTGTCCGTGGCCCCCCCCGCGGCTGGTCCGTGCGTGGGGGGGGGGGGTGTCCATCCTCTGCGCCCCCCCCCGGCAGTGTTGGGGGGGGGGTGTCCCCCAAATCCTTCCAGGCACGGCATGGGGGTCCCATCCCCCTGGCAGGGTGGGGGGGGCAGCATCCCCCCCCGGGAAGGCACAGCGCAGTTTTTTTTGGGGGGGGGGGGTGTTACAGTGGGGTGGGGGGTGCTGAGTCCGGAGGACGGGGGGGGCTTTTATTGGGGGGGGTCGGTCCTGGAGCCCCCCCAAGTCCTGGCATACGCACGGCGTACAAGGAGGGGGGGGGTGTCACTCCTGTTGGCGGGGCCCCCCCTCGGGGGGGGGCGGCGGGGGGGGTCCCCCTCGGGGGGGCGGGGGGGCCGCCCGCAGCGCCTGGATGCGGCGACACTCGGGGCAGACGCGGACGTGGGTGCAGGGGGGGGGTCCCCCCGTCCCCCCCCCCGCCTCGGGGGTCCCCGAGTAGAGTTTGCCGTTGCTGAAGCGCATCTCCCGCAGGGAGGGGCCGCCGCCCCCCCCCCCCCGGCACCCCCCCACCCCGGTTCGGGGGTCTCCGGCGTCGGCGGGCGCGCGCCGGCTTGCGGCAGGAGACGGCGTGCCGAAGCTCCCGCAGCATCTCCGTGCACAGCGAGATCTGGGGGGGGGGGGGCATCAGCCGGACACCCTCTGCACCCCCCCAGCCCCTCTGCACCCCCCCAGACCCTCTGCACCCCCCCAGCCCCTCTGCGACCCCCCCAGCCCAGCCCATCCAACACCGGATGCCTGGGTCCCCTCTGTGCCCCCTCTGGGTCCCCTCTGGGCCCCCCCCAGGCGTCCTCTGGGCCCCCCCATCCCCTCCGTATCCCCCCAGGTCCCCTCTGTGCCCCCCCATCCCCTCCGGGCCCCCCCAGGTCCCCCCCCATCCCCTCTGCGCGCCCCCCCAGGTCCCCCTCAGGTCCCCTCTGTGCCCCCCCATCCCCTCTGTCCCACGCCCAGGTCCCCTCCGTGCCCCCCCAGGTCCCCCCCACGTCCCCTCTGTGTCCCCCCATCCCCTCTGCGCCCCCCCCAGGTGCCCTCTGCGTCCCCCCAAGGTCCCCTCCGCGCCCCCCCCAGGTCCCCTCCAGGCCCCCCCATCCAACACCGGGGTTCTCTCCCCTCCACCCAACCCAGCCCCCCCCAGTGTCCCCCCCCTTCCCGGACGCCGGGGTTCCCCCCCAACCTCCTCGGTCTCGGCCGAGCGCCGCGTGGACCAGACGAACTCCATGACGGCCACGAAGATGGCGACGATGAGGCCGCAGACGAGGACCACGAAGATGCCCCCGATGTTCTCCATGCCCAACCCTGGAGGGGACACATGGGGGGGGGTGTCAGAGGGTGTCCCCCCCGCCTCCCCGGACGCCTGGGTCCCCCCGAGGGGTGGCTGCCCACCCTTGGCTCGGTGGTCCTCCTCCTTGGGGCAGTGGCCCCCTTCCCACCATTTTCTCTTGAGGATTTCCAGCCGGTTGTTCTCCTGCAGCTGCAGGATGGCCAAGGTGATCTCGTCCCGAAAGGGCGAGCCTGGAGGGGGACAGGAGATGGGGTTCCACCAGCTTTGGGGGTCCGGCCGCCTCCTCGCTGCCCCCCAAACCCGCCCCGGCCTCCCCCCGTACCCAGAGGCATGCCGATGCCGTAGCCCTTGGTGTCCAGCAGCCCCCCGATCTGGGTGAGGTTGCAGTTGTGCCGGCGGTGGTACTCGTTCATGGTGGACTCCAGCAGGAAGGCGTACTTGGAGTTCAAGACGCGGGCGATGCCCTCCTCCGTGCTCTTGACGAAGACGCTGGGCTGCTTCGACTGCATGTAGTTCCACATCCGCTGGTAGGTCTGGTACCGCGAGTTCTGGGGGGGGGGGGAGACGGGCATGGGGGGGCTGGCGGGGACTGGGTCCAGTTGGCCTGCGTTGAGTTGGGTTGGGCTGCGCTGGGGTGGGTTGGTGGTTTGCTCTGTTGGGTTGGCTTGGCTTGGCTTGGTTGGGTTGATCTGGATTGGGTTGGGTTGGATTGACGCGGGTTGGGTTGGGTTGGGTTGACCCAGGTTGGGTTGGGTTGGGTTGACCCAGGTTGGGTTGGGTTGGGTTGATCTGGATTGGATTGGGTTGGATTGTCCCAGGTTGGGTTGGGTTGGGTTGGGTTGAGCCAGGTTGGGTTGGGTTGGGTTGACCCAGGTTGGGTTGGGTTGGGTTGACCCAGGTTGGGTTGGGTTGGGTTGATCTGGATTGGATTGGGTTGGATTGTCCCAGGTTGGGTTGGGTTGGGTTGGGTTGAGCCAGGTTGGGTTGGGTTGGGTTGACCCAGGTTGGGTTGGGTTGGGTTGAGCCAGGTTGGGTTGGGTTGGGTTGATCCAGATTGGCTTGGCTGGGTTGATCTGGGTTGGGTTGGGTTGAGCCAGGTTGGGTTGGGTTGGGTTGGGTTGGGTTGAGCCAGACTGGGCGTGGGCAGCAGGACTGATGGATGCACCGTGCCCCACGTGCTCCTGTCCCTCCCAGAGCCTCCCCCAGCACCAGGACCTCACCTGGAAGAAGGTCATGGTGGAGCCGGCGTGGATGGTGCCGTACTCGATGTTGGTCTGGTCAGCCAAGTCATCGGCCGACTCGATGGGCACCTCCATCCGCTGCACGGTGAGGAAGGCCGCCAGGTTGGCCGTGTAGGAGGAGATGATGATGAGGGTGAAGGCCCACCTGGAGGAACAGTCCCGGGGGGGGGGTCAGTGGGGGATCTCCGAGGCCGGCCCCCCCCCGGCCACCCCGACGGCCCCCCCGGGTCTCACCAGACCCCGCTGACGCAGCGGGTGGAGAGGGCACGGGGCATGATCTCGGAGCCCTGCTGCATGAAGCCCCCCACGGGGAACCAGAGGCTGTTGCCCAAGGTGTACTGGTTCTCCAGGAGGTTGTGCCGCTCCCGCAGGCAGGGGTGGGGGTTGTACCACTCGTAGGGGCTCAGCCTGGGGGGGGGACACCCCGTCAGGACACCCCCCGGCCTGCACCCCGCTTCTGTGCCCCGGAGACCCCACAGGGTGTCCCAAGGCCTCCCTGCACCCCCAAAACCCAGCAGTGACTCCACAGGACCACCCTGCACCCCCCAAACCCAGCAGGGACCATCCAGGACCTCCCTACACCCCCAAAACCCAGCAGTGACCCCCCCAGGGTGCCCCAGAATCTCCCTGCACCCCCAAATCCCAGCAGTGACCCAACAGGGTGCCCCCCAGGACCTCCCTGCACCCCCAAAACTCATCAGTGACCCCAAAGGGTGCCCCACAACCTCCCTGCACCCCCTAACCCTGGATTTTGGGTACCCATGAGGTCAGGGAGAATGTGGAGCCCCCCTGGGGTCTGGTGGGGGTGGATTTTGGGTGCCCCCCCAAAAGGCTATGGGTGGGGGTACCCCAAGGGTTTTGGAAGGAGTATTTTGGGGGGCTGGTTCTTTGGGTGCCCCCAGGGTTTGGGAGAGTATTTTTGGGTGTCCCTGGGGATTGGTTCTTCGGGTACCCCTGCACCTGGGGGGGTGTATTTTGGGGCGCCCCCCCCCCTCACCGCGCGGCCAGGAAGAGGACGCAGCTGACGGCCAGGTAGGCGAGGAGCATGAAGAGCCAAACGGCCGGCGAGAAGGGGTCTAGGAAGGAGAAATACCCCGGCTTGCGGCCCTGCGGGGACACGGCGTGAGACCCCCGCGGTGGCACCGACAGCCCCCCACACCCCGCTGGGGTCCCCCCGCCATCCCCGGGACCCCCCCCGTACCATGTGGACCCGGTAGAGGATGCTGATGCCCAGCGTCATGAAGGGCTTGGAGAAGTCGATCACCTTCTCCCGCTCCGCCGTGATGGTGAAGGCGGCCACCGCCAGGTCGGCTTTCTGGGGGGGGGGGACGACACGGACAAGGGGGGACCCCCCCGGGATGGGGGGTGTCAGGTGGCCTCGACTCCCCCGGGACACCCCAATAACCCCCCAGGGTTACAGACCCCCCCCCAGAACACCCATAGGATGCCCTGGGACACCCCAATACCCCCAAACCTCCCATAGGCTGCCCTTAGACATCCCTGTACCCCAAAACACCCCCTAAGTTGCTCCAGGACACCCCTATACCCCAACACCCCCCATAACCTGCCCCAGGACACCCCAATACCCCCAAAAGCCCCCATAACCTGCCCCAGGACACCCCAATACCCCCAAAACCCCCCATAAGCTGCCCTTGGACACCCCAAGCCCCCCATAACCTGCTCCAGGACACGCCCATATCCCCAAAACCCCCCATTGGTTGCCCCAGGACACCCCAAACCCCCCCATAACCTGTCCCAGGACACCCCCAATCCCCAAAACTCCCCATAAGTTGCCCCATGACACCCCAAAAATCCCCCATAAGTTGCTCTAGGACACCCCCATACCCCAAAACCCCCCATTACCTGCCCTTGGACACCCCAAACGCCCCCATAACCTGCCCCAGGACACCCCAATACCCCCAAACCCCCCCATTACCTGCCCTTGGACACCCCAAACCTCCCCATAACCTGTCCCAGGACACCCCCAATCCCCAAAACCCCCCATAAGTTGCCCCATGACACCCCAAAAATCCCCCATAAGTTGCTCTAGGACATCCCCATACACTAAAACCCCCCATTACCTGCCCTTGGACACCCCAACCCCCCCCATAACCTGCCCCAGGACACCCCAATACCCCCAAACCCCCCCATTACCTGCCCTTGGACACCCCAAACTCCCCCATAACCTGTCCCAGGAGACCCCAAACCCCCCCATAAGTTGCCCCAGGCCCCCCCCCCCGCCCGCCGGCGCCCCCCACAAGCTGCCCCGCGTACCCGGTTGATGAGCTCGCCCACCATGCCGGTCCAGGAGCCGTTGGGCTCGGGCGCCCCGTAGAGCCCGTCCTCCACCAGCTTGATGTGGAAGCGGAACTTGAGGAGCCCGGCCAGCTCCTGCAGCATGTCCACGCAGAAACCCTCGTAGCGCTCGGGGCCACCCGCGCCCCCCACCCGCATCACGTAGGGGTTCTCCTGCGGGATGGGGGGGGGACACGACAGGGAGGCGTCAGGGTGGGGAAGACGGCTGGACGGCAATGGAGAACCCCAGGGGGAACCCAACGGAGATGCCCCTATGGGAACCCAATGGAGGTCTCAATGGGACCCCAAAGGAGATCCCAATGGGGACGCTCCAGTGGGACTCGAAGTGGACCCCAAAGGGAGACCCCAAGGAGATGGCAATGGAGATCCCAAGGGGACACCCCAACGGGAACCCAAGGGGACCCCAGATGGAGATCCCAAGGGGATGGCAATGGAGATCCCAAGGGGACACCCCAACAAGAACCCAAGGGGACCCCAGATGGAGATCCCAAGGGGATGGCAATGGAGATCCCAATGGGGACACCCCAACGGGAACCCAAGGGGACCCCAAATGGAGATCCCAAGGGGATTGCAATGGAGATCCCAATGGGGACACCTCAGTGGGAACTCCAGGAGACCCCAAATGGAGATCCCAAGGGGATGGCAATGGAGATCTCAATGGGGACACCCCAATGGGAACCCAAGGGGACCCCAAATGGAGTCCCAAGGGGATGGAGATGGAGATCCCAATGGGGACACCCCAATGGGAACCCAAGGGGACCCCAGATGGAGATCCCAAGGGGATGGAGATGGAGATCCCAATGGGGACACCTCAGTGGGAACTCCAGGAGACCCCAAATGAAGATCCCAATGGGACACCCCAGTGGGACCTGATGTGACCCAATGGAGACCCCCAATAGGACCACAAACAGAGACCCTGGGGGGGCCCCCAGAACCCCAACAGGGACAGTCCAGTGGGGTCTGCTGGGCCCCAACGGGGCAGACAGCAGGACCCCCGTGGGGACCACCCAGGAGACCCCCCCCAGGCCCCGCTCACCAGGATGGTGGTGATGATGAGGGTCTTGTTGGCCAGGCTGTCGGAGGCGTTGATGGCCAAGGTGGTGGCGTTCATGGCCAACGTCCGGTTGGAGTACCACACGCCCACCTGGGGGGCACAGCGCCGGGGTGGGGGGCACGGCGCCGGGGTGGGGGGCACGATGCTGGGGTGGGGGGCACGGCGCCGGGGTGGGGGGCACGGCGCCGGGGTGGGGGAGGGCACGGGGCTCCCTGGGGTGCAGCATCGGGGTACGATGTTGGGGGGGAGGGGGGGAAGCACAGTGTGGGGTGCAATGTGGGGGGTGCATTGGGGGGCCAATATCGGGGGGTTCAATATGGGGGGGGCCAATATGGGGGGGTATAACGTGGGGGTGCATTGGGGGGGTGTAACGTGGGGGTCCAATATGGGGGGTGCATTGGGGGTCCAATATGGGGGGCAGAGGGGGGGTTTTAGCACCGGAGGGGGGTGGTGGGCTGCCACGCAGGGTGCAGCAGGGTGAGTGGGGGGGCCGCGTGGGGGGCAGGCGTGGGGGGCAGGCGTGGGGGGGCTCACCTCCCGGTGCCCGTCGCGCCCCTTCTCCAGCACGTGGAGGGTGTAGTTCGTCCGCTGCCCTTTGCTGTTGAACTCCACCCGCCCCGTCAGCCCGTCGTACTCTACCTGGGGGGGACACAGACTCAGGACCCCCCCCCAAAAATATATATATTGGGGATTCTCCCCCCCCAGGAGACTGAGAGGGTTTGAGGGACCCCAGGAGTAGTCTGAGGACCCCCAGGACGTCCTTGAGGGATATTTCAGGATCCCCAGGAGATTCCAGGACTCCCAAGAGGGTTTTGGGGTCCCCCAGGACTATTTGGGGAACCCCCCAGGAGGACATTTTGGGCTCCTCCAGGCACCCTTGAGGACCCCTAGCAGGGTTTTGGGGGTCCCCCAGGGCTATTTGGGCACCCCCCAGGAGGGTTTTAGGGATCCCCAGGAGGGTTTTGGAATCCCCAGGAGGGTTTTGGGGGTCCCCCAGAAGTATTTAGGGTCCCCCCAGGAGGGGTTTGAAGTCCCCAGGACCTTTTGGAGTCCCCAGGAGGGTTTTGGGGGTCTCCCAGGAGTTTTTGGAGTCCCCAGGAGGGGTTCGGGGGTCCCCAGGAGGGGTTCAGGGTCCCCAGGAGGGGTTCGGGGATCCCCAGGAGGGGTTTGGAGTCCCCAGGAGGGGTTTGGGGGTCCCCAGGAGGGGTTCGGGGGTCCCCCAGGACCTTTTGCAGTCCTCGGGAGGGGTTCGGAGTCCCCAGGAGGGGTTCGGGGTCCCCAGGAGGGGTTTCGGGGGTCCCCCAGGACCTTTTGCAGTCCCCAGGAGGAGTTCGGGGTCCCCAGGAGGGGTTCGGGGGTCCCCCAGGACCTTTTGCAGTCCCCAGGAGGAGTTCAGGGTCCCCAGGAGGGGTTTGAGGTCCCCAGGAGGGGTTTGGGAGTCCCCAGGAGGGGTTCGGGAGTCCCCCAGGACCTTTTGCAGTCCCCAGGAGGGGTTCGGGGGTCCCCCAGGACCTTTTGGAGTCCCCAGGAGGGGTTCGGGGGTCCCCCAGGACCTTTTGCAGTCCCCAGGAGGAGTTCAGGGTCCCCAGGAGGGGTTCGGGGCTCCCCAGGAGGAGTTCAGGGTCCCCAGGAGGGGTTTGGGGGTCCCCCAGGACCTTTTGCAGTCCCCAGGAGGGGTTCGGGGGTCCCCAGGAGGGGTTCGGGGGTCCCCCAGGACCTTTTGCAGTCCCCAGGAGGGGTTCAGGGTCCCCAGGAGGGGTTTGGGGGTCCCCCAGGACCTTTTGCAGTCCCCAGGAGGAGTTCGGGGTCCCCAGGAGGGGTTCGGGGCTCCCCAGGAGGGGTTCGGGGCTCCCCAGCAGCTCCCCCCCCCGTGTCTCGGGGCCCCCCGTTTTGGGGTGCCCTCACCATGCGCAGGTAGTTCATCAGGCTGGTGCCGTGGGGCCAGATGCTGGGGGAGGCGCAGGCCAGCGGCCGCCCCCCGATCTCCTGGCTGCGGTTCAGCTCCCGCACCGCCCCCACCACCACGTGCACCGCGTCGAAGAGCAGCGCCGCCGACAGCTGGGGGGCACGGGGGGACACGGGGGACACGGGGGACATGGGGGGACATGGGGATGCAGGCGGACAGGGGGACACGGGGGGGACAGGGGGACGTGGGTGGGATGGGGACATGGGGGGGACAGGGGGACATGGGGGGGACAGGGGGGATGCGGGTGGGATGGGGACATGGGGGGACGGGGGGGACAGGGGGACATGGGGGGGACAGGGGGGACGTGGGTGGGATGGGGACATGGTGGGGACAGGGGGAACATGGGGGGGACAGGGGGGATGCGGGTGGGATGGGGACATGGGGATGCGGGGGGACATGGGGGAACGGGGGGACATGGGGGAGACAGGGGGGACATGGGGAGACAGGGGGGACATGGGTGGGATGGGGACATGGGGGGGACAGGGGGGACAGGGGGGGGACAGGGGGGATGCGGGAGACGGGGGGGAGGGGGGGGGACGTGAGTGGGATGGGGACATGGGGACGCGGGGGGACGTGGGGGAGACAGGGGGGACATGGGTGGGATGGGGACATGGGGGGGACAGGGGGGACGCGGGTGGGATGAGGACATGGGGATGCGGGGGGACATGGGGGGACGGGGGGACATGGGGGAGACGGGGGACATGGGGAGGCGGGTGGGGGGGGACATGGGGACACAGGGGGACATGGGGGGGGACAGGGGGACATGGGGATGGGGGACGCAGGGGGGGACGGGGGACGGAGACGGGGGATGTGGGGGGACGGGAGGGGAAAACGGGGGGACATGGGGGGACAGGGGTAGGGTGGGACATGGGGACAGGGGGACGTGGGGGGACATGGGGGAGATAGACAGACATGGGGGGACAGGGGGACATGGGGACATGGGTGGGATGGGGGACACAGGGGACATGGGGGGACAGGGGGACATAGAGGGGACAGGGGGGACGGACAGACATGGGGGGCATGGGGGGACATAGAGGGGACATGGGGACGAGGGGACATGGGGGGGACAGGGGGACAGGGTAAGTCCCTGCGCCCCCAAACCAGCCCCTGGGCATCAGCTTGGGGGGAGTTGGGGGGGACACGGGGCCCCACAAGGTTTTGGGGGTCCCCCCCGGGTTTTGGGGGCCTCCACTGCTCCCCCCACCTCCCAGCTCCCCCGGGTGCTTGCCTCCCCCCAGGGTTTTGGGGTCCCACAAGCTTTTGGGTGCGACCCCCCGGGTTTTGGGGGTCCCCCCCACCCCCACCTCCCCCAGGTGTTTGCCTTTCCCCCAGGGTTTTGGGGTCCCACAAACTTTTGGGTGTCCCCCCGGGTTTTGGGGTCCCACAAAGTTTTGGGGTCCCACAAAGTTTTGATGCCCCACAAGGTTTTGGGATCCCACAAGGTTTTGGCGGTCCCCTCCGGGTTTCAGGGTGTCCCCCCCCAGGTTTCGGGGTCCCACAAACTTTCGATGCCCCACAAACTTTTGGGATCTCACAAACTTTTGATGCCCCACAAGGTTTTGGGGTCCCACAAGGTTTTGGGGTCCCACAAGGTTTTGGGGGTTCCCCCCAGGTTTTGGGGTGTCCTCCCCCGGGTTTTGGGGTCCCACAACTTTTGGGATCCACAAACTTTTGGGATCCCCCCCAGGTTTTCGGGGTCCCACAAACTTTGATGCCCCACAAACTTTTGGGATCTCAACAAACTTTTGATGCCCCACAAGGTTTTGGGGGTTCCCTGGGTTTGGGGGTTCCCCCCGGGTTTCGGGGTCCCCCCCCGGGTTTCGGGGTCCCCCCTCACCGCGGGGCCGGGGTAGGGGCTGAGCTCGCAGTTCTCGCGCCAGGACATGTTGAGGCTGCGGACGAACTCCAGGTAGAAGGGGTGGCTGGTGTTGAACATGGGAGAAGCCCAGGACGGTGGAGGGGGCGTCCGCCAGCGCGTCCAGGCGCAGCAGCGGGAAGTCCTGGGGGTCCGGAGGTCATGGGGGGGTCCCGGAGGTCATGGGGGGGTCATGGGGGTCATGGGGGGGTCACGGGGGTCATGGCTCACCATGGTGGTCAAGATGTACTTGTAGAAAGCCGACGTCATGCCCAGCTCCGAGGCCTGGGGGGGGGGGGAGAGGGTGGTCCTGCCCCACGGCGGCCCTGCCCCACGGCGCCGGCTCCCCCCGCGGCCCCCAGCCCCGCGGCCCCCAGCCCCACCGCGCCAGCTCCCAACGGTGTCCTCCAAGCAAGACCCCCCCAAGCCCCCAGCCCCATGGTGGAGGATCCCTGTGGTGTCCTCGCCCCATGGGCCAAGACCCCCCCAGGCCCCCAGCTCCCCCAAGCCCCCAGCCCCCCAAGACCCTCCCCAGTCCCCCAAGACCTCTGCTCCCCCAAGACCCCCCAAGCCCCCCAAAGACCCGAGCTCCCCAAGACCCCAGCCCCCAAGACCCCACCAAGCCCTCCCAAAGACCCCAGCCCCCCAAGACCCCCCAAGACCCCCCCAAGCCCCCAGCTCCCCAAGACCCCCCCAAGCTCCCCTTAAGACCCCAGCCCCCCAAGACCCCCCCAAGCCCCCAGCTCCCCAAGACCCCCCAAGACCCCCCCAAGCCCCCCCAAAGACCCCAGCCCCCCAAGCCCCCAGTTCCCCCAAGACACCCCAAGACCCCCCAAGCCCCAGATCCCCCAAGACCCCAGCTCCCCCAAGACCCCAGCTCCCCCAAGAGCCCCCCAAGCCCCCCACTCCTCAAGAACCACCAACCCCCCCAAGCTCCCCCAAGACCCCAGCCCCCAGAGGACCCCCAGCTCCCTCAAGACCCCCAAACCCCCCCAACACCCCAGTCCCCCAAGACCCCCAGCTCCCTCAAGACCCCCCCAAACCCCCCCAACACCCCAGCCCCCCAAGACCCCCAGCTCCCTCAAGACCCCCCCAACCCCCCCAAGACCCCCGCCCCCAAGACCCCAGCTCCCTCAAGACCCCCCCAACCCCCCCCAAGACCCAGCCCCCCAAGACCCCCAGCTCCCTCAAGACCCCCCCAAACCCCCCCAAGACCCCACCCCCCCAAACCCCCCCAAGCCCCCCCAAAGACCCCAGCCCCCAAGCCCCCAGTCCCCCAAGACACCCCAAGACCCCCGCCCCCCAAGACCCCCCAAGCCCCAAGATCCCCCAAGACCCAGCTCCCCCAAGACCCCAGCTCCCCCAAGAGCCCCCCAAGCCCCCACTCCTCAAGAACCCCCAACCCCCCCAAGCTCCCCCAAAGACCCCAGCCCCCCAAGACCCCCAGCTCCCTCAAGACCCCCCCAACCCCCCCCGAGACCCCAGCCCCCCAAGACCCCCAGCTCCCTCAAGAACCCCCCCCACCCCCCCCAAAGACCCCAGCCCCCCAAGACCCCCAGCTCCCTCAAGACCCCCCCAAACCCCCCCAAGACCCCAGCCCCCCCAAACCCCCCCAAGCCCCCCCAAAGACCCCAGCCCCCCAAGCCCCCAGTCCCCCAAGACACCCCAAGACCCCCGCCCCCCCAAGACCCCCAAGCCCCAAGATCCCCCAAGACCCCAGGCTCCCCCAAGAGCCCCCCAAGCCCCCCACTCCTCAAGAACCCCCAACCCCCCCCAAGCTCCCCCCAAGACCCCAGCCCCCCAAGACTCCCCAGCTCCCTCAAGACCCCCCCCACCCCCCCCAAGACCCCAGCCCCCCCAAACCCCCCCAAGCCCCCCCCCGCCCACTTGCTGAGGACGAGGTGGGAGACGGAGGCGTTGGCGTCGATGATGATGGTGGTGATCTTGTCGTCGCGGATCTCCTTCAGCAGGGGGGTGGGGTCCTGCGCCTCGTCCAGCATCCGCCACCGAGAGGGTCTCGCGGGAGATGAGGAACTGCCGCACCAGCTCCTCCAGCCGCAGCAGGCCTGGGGGGCGGGGGGGCACCCCGGGGTGCTGCGGGGACCCCCGCACCCGCCCCCGCCCCGCGCCCACCCCGTGACCCCCATATCCAACCCTGGGTCCCCCCATATCCAGCGCGTGCCCCCACACCCACCCTGTGACCTCCATATCCAGCCCTGGGTCCCCCCATATCCAGCCCGTGACCCCCCATGCCCACCCCGTGACCCCCATATCCAGCCCTGGGTCCCCCCATATCCAGCCCGTGACCCCCCATGCCCACCCTGTGACCTCCATGTCCAGCCCTGGGCCCCCCCCCATCCAACCCTGGGCCCCCCCATATCCACCCTGCGCCCCCCATATCCACCCCATGACCCCCATATCCACCCTGTGCACCCCATATCCAGCCTGTGACCCCCCATGCCCACCCTGTGACCCCCATATCCAGCCATGGGCCCCACCCACCCACCCCGCGCCCCCCCATATCCACCCCATGACTCCCATATCCACCCTGCGCCCCCCCAAATCCAGCCCTGGGCCCCCCATATCCAGCGGTGCCCCCGCACCCACCCTGTGCCACCCCATATCCAGCCCGTGACCCCCCATGCCCACCCTGTGACCCCCATATCCAGCCCTGGGCCCCACCCACCCCACCGCGCCCCCCCATATCCACCCCATGACTCCCATATCCACCCTGCGCCCCCCCAAATCCAGCCCTGGGCCCCCCCATATCCAGCGCGTGCCCCCGCACCCACCCTGTGCCACCCCATATCCAGCCCGTGACCCCCCATGCCCACCCTGTGACCCCCATATCCAGCCCCGCGCCCCCCCATATCCACCCCATGACCCCCATATCCACCCTGCGCCCCCCCATATCCACCCCATGACTCCCATATCCACCCTGCACCCCCCAAATCCAGCCCTGGGCCCCCCCATATCCATCCCTGTGCCCCCATGCCCACCCTGTGACCCCATATCCAGTCCCGCGCCCCCCCATATCCACCCCATGACCCCCATATCCACCCTACGCCCCCCCATATCCACCCATGACCCCCATATCCACCCTGTGCCACCCCATATCCAGCCCGTGACCCCCCATGCCCACCCTGTGACCCCCATATCCAGCCCTGGGCCCCCCACCCACCCCGCGCCCCCCCATATCCACCCCATGAACTCCATATCCACCCTGCGCCCCCCAAATCCAGCCCTGGGCCCCCCCATATCCATCCCTGTGCCCCCACGCCCACCCTGTGCCCCCCATATCCACCCCTGTGCCCCCCCATATCCAGCCCCATGCCCCAGTACCCCCTCCCCACAGCCTGTGCCCCCTCCCCACACCATGGCACCCCCTCCCCATGCCCTGACGCCCCCTCCTCACATCATGGTACCCCCTCCCCGTGCCCCCACACCCCCTCCCACAGCCGGACCCCCTCCCCACAGCCTGTGCCCCCTCCCCACACCATGGCACCCCCTCCCCATGCCCTGACGCCCCCTCCTCACATCATGGTACCCCCTCCCCGTGCCCTGGCACCCCCCCCCATGGCCCATGCCCCCTCCCCACATCCCAGTGCCCCTTCCCACATCCCGGTGCCCTGTCCCCATGCCCTGGCACCCCCTCCCCATGGCCCACACCCCCTCCCCAGGGCCTGTGCCCCCTCCCACGCCCAGTGCCCCCTCCCCATGGCCCACACCCCCCTCCCCAGGGCCCGTGCCCCCCCGTGCCCCCCTACAACTCGGCCTTGGCGCAGAGAGGGGAGGCGGCGGGGTAGCGGAAGCTGCGCAGGATGTGGCCCAGCGCCAGGCTCACGTCCTCGTTGCTGGGGTAGAGGCTGACGGCGGCGAAGCGCAGGTACTGCAGCCGGGGGGTCTCCTCGGGGCCCACCTTGATGTGGGGGATCTGGGGGGCACCGTCAGACGGGGGGGCCGGGGGGGGCCGGGGGGGCTGGGGTCGCCGCCAATGGGGGGGCACAGGGGGACATGGGGAGTCTGGGGTCACCAGGGGTCACCGGGGGTCATGGGGGGATCTGGGGTCACCGGGGGTCATGGGGGGGCCTGGGGGTCTGGGGTCACGGGGGGGCACGGGGGGACATGGGGGGTCTGGGGTCACCAGGGGTCATGGGGGATCTGGGGTTCTGGGGTCACGGGGGGGCACGGGGGGGACATGGGGGTCTGGGGTCACCAGGGTCATGGGGGGGTCTGGGGTCACCAGGGGACACAGGGGGATCTGGGGGGTCTGAGGTCACCAGGGTTCATGGGGGGATCTGGGGGGTTGGGGGGTGATGGGGAGGGATGGGGGTCCCAGGGGGGGTCTGGGGGTGATGGGGAGGGAATGGGGGTCCTGGGGGGTCTGGGGGTGCCGGGGGTGGGTCTGGGGGTGCCCGGGCCCCCCCTCACCTCCTTCTCCCGCAGATGTGGCTGACGGTGGAAGCGGCGGCGGGGCTGGAGGCCGGACCCAGCACCGAGACGACGCCTTTGGGCAGGATCTGGCACACCTGGGGGGGGGGGCACGGGGGCTCGCACGTCCCCCTCGCACGGCCACCGTGCACGGCCACGCGTCGCTCGTGCACCTCGCACGGCTGCGCCTCACGCACGCGCCTGTGCAACACCACCCCAGGCGCTCCAATGCAGCGCCGCGCACGCACTCGTGCATGGCCTTGCACACTGTGCACGCACTTGTGCATGGCCTGAAACACCGCGCACGCCCTTGCACGCTGCACACGTCCTCCTCGTGCACGCCCTTGCACACTGTGCACACGCTTGTGCATGGCCTCGCACGCCGTGCACGCTCTTGTGCATGGCCTGAACCACCGCGCACGTCCTCGCACGTCACGCACGCCCTTGCACACGCTTGTGCATGGCCTCGCACGCTGTGCGCGCCCTCGTGCATGGCCTGAAACACCGCGCACGCCCTCGCACGCCGTGCACGCCCTTGTGCACGTCCTTGCACGCGCTTGTGCATGGCCTCGCACGCTGTGCATGCTCTCATGCATGGCCTGAAACACCGCGCACGCCCTCGCACACTGCACACGTCCTCGTGCACGCCCTTGCACGCACTTGTGCATGGCCTCACATGCTGTGCATGCTCTCGTGCATGGCCTGAAACACCGCGCACGCCCTCGCACGCCGCTCACGCCCTCATGCATGCCCTTGCACACGCTTGTGCATGCCCTCGCACGCCGTGCGTGCTCTTGTGCATGGCCTGAAACACCGCGCAGGCCCTCGCACGTCGCGCACGCCCTTGCACGCGCTTGTGCATGGCCTCGCACGCCGTGCGCGCCCTCGTGCATGGCCTGAACCACCGCGCAGGCCCTCGTGCACGGCCTCGCCCGCGCCCCGTGCCCGCCGGCCCCCCGGGCGCTCACTGGTGTCGGTGGTCTCGTACTGGCTGTCGCGCTGCAGCTCGAAGATGTCGACCTCCAGGCGGGCGCGGGCGGGGGCCCCCAGGATGCCGTTGACGTGCTCCCGCGCCAGCGCCAGCGCCAGCCGCTCCCCCCGCCCGCAGCCCGACCGCTCGTCCAGGATGGCGGCTGGGGGGGGGCCGGGGGGGTGACGGGCCCCGTATCCCCCCGCGTCCCACCCCCGGACCCCCCCGTGTCCCCCCGTGTCCCCGTAAGCCTCTATGTCCCCAATGTCCCCATGTCCCCCCATGACCCCCACATCCCCCATAGCCCCCACGACCCCCCATGTCCCCATGACCCCCATAGCCCCCACGTCCCCCATGACCCCCATGACCCCCATGTCCCCACGTCCCCCCATGTCCCCACGTCCCCCATAGCCTCCACATCCCCCACAACCCCCCATGTCCCCATGACCCCCACGTCCCCCATGACCCCCCATAACCCCCACGTCCCCCATAGCCCCCCATGTCCCCATGACCCCAAGAGTCCCCACAACCCCCATGTCCCCCACGACGTCCCAGTGTCCCCACGTCCCCCATAGCCCCCAGTGTCCCCACGACCCTCATAGCCCCCATGACCCCCCATGTCCCCATGACCCCATAGCTCCCACGACCCCCATGACCCCCCATGTCCCCATGACCCCCATAGCCCCCATGACCCCGCAGTGTCCCCACGTCCCCCATAGCCCCCACGTCCCCCACGACCCCCACGTCCCCCGGGCCCCCTCACCCATGCAGGAGGGAGGCGAGGCCCTGGCGGCTCCGGGGGGCGAAGGCGGCCACCAGCAGCAGCAGAACCGCGGGCGACGCCGGCATCTTCCCCCGCTCCTCATGGAGAAGGTCGGCCGCGGCCACGCTCGCCGCCTGCGCCCAGCGCTCAGCGGGGACCCCCGGAGACCCCCAGAGCCCCCCGGCACCCCTGGGACCCCCCCTGCACCCCTGGGACTCCTCCCTGCACCCCTGGGACCCCCCTGGGAACCCTTCTGAACCCCTGGGACCCCCCTGCACCCCTGGACCCCCCTGGGAGCCCTCCTGAAACCCTGGGACCACTCCTGCACCTCTGGAACCGCCCCCTGCACCCCTGGGACCCCCCCCTGCACCCCTGGGACCCCTCCTGCACCCCTGGGACCCCCCTGGGAGCCCTCCTGAACCCCTGGGACCCCCCCGGCACCCCTGGGACCCCCTGGGAGCACTCCCAGACCCCTGGGACCCCCCCCGCGCCCCTGGGACCCCCCCAGCATGAACCCCTGGGACCCCTCTGCACCCCCAGGAACCCCTCTGCACCCCCAGGAACCCCCTGAAGCCTTGGGACCCCCCATGAACCCCTGGGATCCTCCCTGCACCCATGGGACCCCCTGGCAGCCATGGCAGCCCCCCTGATCCCCTGGGATGCTCTTCCTGGGACCCCTCTGCACCCCAGGGAGCCCCCAGCACCCCCCTGCACCTTTGGGATCCACGCTGTACCCCTGGGACCCCCGGGCACTCTTGGGACCCTTCCTGGACCCCTCTGCCCCCTGCTCCCCAGGGCGTCCCCCCTCAGACCCCCCTGCACCCCTGGGACCCCCCTGCACCCCCTGGGACCCCCCTGCACCCCTCAGATGCCCCTCATGAACCCCTGAGACCCCCTGTTCCCCAGGGACCCCCCAAACCCCTGAGATGCCCCCCTGCACCCTTGGGAACACCCTGGCACCCCTGGGACCCCCCCTGCACCCTTGGGACCCCCCCTGCACCCTTGGGATGCTGCTCTGCACCTCTAAGCCCCACCCCCACCCCTGGGACCCCCCCATGAACCCTGAGATGCCCCCCTGCACCCCTGGGACCCCAGAGACCCCCCCCCTGCACCCCAGGGACCTCCAAAGCACCCCCCAGCTCTCCAGGGACCCCCTGTCACCCCCCACAGGGCCCCCCCCAGCACCCCAACACCCCAGGACCCCCCCCCGTCCTCCCTCACCCCCCCCAAACCCCCCACCCTGGCCCCGATCCCGGGGCACTTGGGGGGTCCCAGGTGACTTGGGGGGGTCCAGCATTGGGGGGGATTCGGCATTGGGGGGGGTCCCAGGGCATTGGGGGGGGAGCCTGAGGCACTGGGGAGGGGGCAAGGCACCATGGGGGGTCCTCACTCCATGGGGGGGTCCTGGGGGGGTCCTGGGGCACCGGGGGGGGTCCTCCCGTCATGCGGGGGGGGGGGTCCTGGGGCACTGGGAGGGGGGTCCCCGCTCCATGGGGGGGGGTCCAGGGTCATTGGGTGGGGGTCCCGGGGCACCTGGGGGGAGTCCTGGGACACCACATGCGGGGGCTTGGTCTGTGGGGGGGGTTCCCGGGGCACCGGTGGGGGTCCCGGGGCGGGGGGGGGGGTCTCGCAGCCCCATTCATGCCCCGGGCAGCTGCCCCGTGTCCCGGTAACCGTTGCCGGGCAACGGGATTCGGCTCCCGAGGATGCTGCTGTTGCCAGGCAACGGCGGGGGGGGGGTGCGGGAGGGAGGGGGGGGAAGAGGGGGACGGGGGCGCCCCCTCCCCCACCCGCCGGCCCTTTCCCCGGCCCACGGGGCCGTCCCTCCCTCTCCCCCAATTTGGGACACCCCCCCGGCCTATGTCCCCCCAAACCTGCCCCCCCGATTTGGGACCCCCCTCAGGCACTGCCTGTGACACCCCCCCCCCCAAATCTGGGGGGACCCCAAGGCCTTGCCCCCCCCCCGGGGGTATTTCTGACCCTCCCCCTCAAATCTGGGGGACCCCCCCTGGGCTGCTCCTGCCCCGGGCACCCCCAAAGGGGGGGGGGGGGGAGATGGGGGCCGGGGGGGGGGAGCGGGACAGACAGACGGACGGGGAGGGGGGGGATGATGGAGGGACAGACAGACGGACGGGGGGGATGATGGAGGGATGGACGGACGGACGGGGGGGATGATGGAGGGATGGACGGAGGGACAGACGGACGGACGGGGGGGGATGATGGAGGACAGACGGACAGAGGGATGCAGGGGGATGGAGGGACGGACAGACGGACGGAGGTCCAGGGGGATGGAGGGACGGACAGACGGACGGAGGGATGGAGGGATGGACGCAGGGACAGACGGACGGACGGAGGGCCGGGGAGGTGGAGGGACGGACGGAGGGATGGCGGACGGACAGACGGAGGGAGGGAGGGGCGGGCGGGATGGCGGACGGACAGACGGACGGAGGGGCCGTGGGATGGAGCGGGAGGATGCGGGGGTGGGGGGTGGGGGGCACCGGGGGAGGGGGAACCGGTACCGGGGGGTGCGGGGGAGGGGGAGAAATGGGGAGGGGGGGGGGGGAGGGATGGAGACCGGGAACGGGGACCAGGACCGGGAACCGGGGCTCCGGACCGGGGATGGGGACCGGGAACCGGCACCGGGGCTGGATCCCGGGAATGGATCCTGGTACCGGGAACCGGGGATGGGGGCTGGATCCCGGTACCGGGAACCGGGGATGGGGCTGGATCCCGGTACCGGGAATAGGGACCGATACCGGCGATGGATCCCGGTACCGGGAACCGGGGATGGGGACCCGGGATGGATCCCGGTACCGGGAACCGGGGCTCTGGGACCGGGGATGGGAACCAGTACTGGGAACCGGGGATGGGGCTGGATCCCGGTACCGGGGACCGGGAACCGGTAGCAGGAACGGGGCTGGATCCCGAGGATGGATCCCGGTAACTAGGGATGGGGCCGGATCCCGGTACCGAGAACCGGGGCTCCGGTACCGGGGATGGGGCTGGATCCCGGGGCTGGATCCCGGTACCGGGGATGGGAATCGGGTATGGAAACGGGAACGGGGATGGGGACCAGGGATGGATCCCGGCACCGGGGATGGGGACCGATACCGGGGCTCCGGTACCGGGGATGGGGCTGGATCCCGGTAACCGGGGATGGGGACCGATACCGGGGACCGGGGCTCCGGTACCGGGGACCGATTAGGGAGCTGGATCCCGGTCCCGGATCCCGCGGCCCGGTACCGGCGGTGGATCCCGGTGATGGATCCCGACGGGGGCTGCGGCGGGGGCTGGGGCGGGGGGGGGGAGGAGGCGCAGCCCCGTGTGTGTGTGTCCCCCCCCCTCCCCGGTGCCCCCCCCTCCCTCCCCCGCGCCCCCCCGGTACTCACGACGCGGTGCGCGGCCGCCGCAGCCCCCCCGGCCCGGGGGGGGGTGGGGGGGGGGGCCGAGCCGTGTCTCCTCCGCCCGGTGCGGCGGCGGCGGCGGCGGAGGGGGGGGGGGGGAGGGGGGGCGGGGGGGGGGCAGGGCCCGGCCGGGCCCCCGGTCCTCGCTGCACGCGGCTCCGACGGCGGCGAGGGGAGGCGATGGGGGGGGGGGGGCCGGTCCCGGGGCCCCCCCGGGAAGGTGGGGGGGGGGGGGGGGGGGGGCGGATGCCCGGTGCGTGTGTGTCGTCCCCCCCCCTCCTCCTCCCCGGTCCCCCCCCCCCGGTGGTGCTGACCGGGGGTATTTGGGGGGGGGGGGGGGGGGGAGGGGGGCGACCTTCCCCCCACCCCCGCGTGGGTCCGTCCGGGGGGGGGGCGGCGGGGGCTGCGGCCCCGGGGGCGGTGGCGGGGGGGGGGGGGGCTTTTGGGAGCGCGCGGAAGGGGAGGGGCTGAGGGGAGGGGCGAGGGGGCGGGGCGGAAAGGGAGGGGGCGGGGCTCGGCCCCACCTGCGGCACCGCTGGGAGGGTGGGGGGAGCGCAACATGGCCCCCCCCGGGGCAATAAACCCCCCCCGTGGGGCAATAACCCCCTCCCCAGGGGCAATAACCCCCCCCGTGGGGCAACAGCCCCCCCCCCGGGGTAATAACACCCCCCCAAGGGGTAGTAACCCCCCCCGAGGGATAATATCCCCCCCGTGGGGCAATAGCCCCCCCCCACCAGGGCAATAGCCCCCCCACGGGGCAATAACCCCCTCCGTGGGCAATAGCCCCCCCATAGGGCAATAGCCCCCCCAGGGGTAATACCCCCCCCGTGGGGTAATAACCCCCTCCTCAGGGGCAATAGCCCCCCCACGGGGCAATAACATCCCCCCACGGGGCAGTAACCCCCCCGTGGGGCAATAACCCCCCCCCAAGGGATAATAACCCCCCGTGGGGTAATACCCCCCCCCCCGTGGGGCAATAGCCCCCCCCGTGGGGTAATAACCGCCCCCGTGGGCAGTAGCCCCCCCCCCGTGGGGCAACACCCCCCCTTAACTGCCCTCCTGCCCCCCCCGGAGGAATTCCCCCCCCCCGGGGGTTGTTGCCCCCCCCCACCCCCCAATAAAGACATTTTGGGTCTGTTTCTCTCCTTTAATTGCATCAGGAATTAACTGCCCCCCCCCCGCGGCAATGGGGGGGGACACGGGGGGGGGGCGATGAGCAACACCCGCCTGAATCCGGGGGGGGGGCACAGCCCTGCTGACCCCCCAAAATGGGGGTGCATGGGGCTGGGGGGGTGGGAGGAAGACCCTGCTGCACTCTGGGGGGGGGGGCACAGGGGGACTTTGGCCCCGTTACCCCCCCAAAATAGGGGTGAGACCCTCCGGGACAGGGTGCGGGGGGATGTGGGGGTCCCAGGGGGGTGACAGGGGGTCCAAGGCCCCCAAAATGGGGTGAGACCCCCCAGGAAAGGGCTGGGAACCCCAAAATGTCCCCGGGGGGGGCGAGATGACATCCCCCTGGCCCCCTTATGTCGCCAAAATGGGGGCGAGACCCCCCAGGGCAGAGCTGGGACCCCTGGGAATGTCCCTGGGGGGTGACAGGGAGTCCCTCAGCCCCCTCATATCCCCAAAATGGGGGTGAGACCCCCCCAGAGCAGGGCTGGGGAATGTGGGTGTCCCGGGGGGGGGACAGGGGGTCCCCCAGCCCACAAAATGGGGGCGAGACCCCCCCAGGCCAGAGCTGGGACCCCCGGGAATGTCCCTGGGGAGTGACAGGGGGTCCCCCAGTCCCAAAAATGGGAGCGAGACCCGCCCAGGGCAGAGCTGGGACCCCCAAAAATGTCCCTGGGGAGTGAGGGGGGGTCCCCCAGTCCCAAAAATGGGGGTGAGACCCCCCCAGGCCAGAGCTGGGACCCCCAAAAATGTCCCTGGGGAGTGACAGGGGGTCCCCCAACCTGCAAAATGGGGTGAGACCCCCCCAGGGCAGAGCTGGGACCCCCAAAAATGTCCCTGGGGAGTGAGGGGGGGTCCCCCAACCCGCAAAATGGGGGTGAGACCCCCCCAGGCCAGAGCTGGGACCCCCAAAAATGTCCCTGGGGAGTGAGGGGGGGTCCCCCAGCCCGCAAAATGGGGGTGAGACCCCCCCAGGCCAGAGCTGGGACCCCCAAAAATGTCCCTGGGGAGTGATGGGGTGTCCCCCAGTCCCCAAAATGGGGGTGAGACCCTCCCAGGGCAGAGCTGGGACCCCCGGGGAACATCCCTGGGATCCCCCACCCCCACCCCCCTCCCCCAATTCAGACCCCCCCTCCGGTGACGTCACCCAGAGCCCCCCCCTGGGTAACGCCGGGCGCTTCGTTTTCGGGGGGCGCGGGGTAGATCTCGATGGTTTCCATGATGGCCAAGGCGCTGCCGTAGTCCTGCCCGTCGGCGCCCTCGGCGACGCCGGCGACGGCGCCGGCAGCCGCCTGCGCCTCGGCCAGGACCTCGCGTTCGCGCTGGAGCCGTTGCTGCTGGTGAAGCTTTCGGTGTTTCTGTTTCCAGAGGTTGGAGAAGGATCGGTAAGCTTTGCCGCAAGCCTCGCAGCGGTAGGGTCGTTCGCCGGTGTGGATCCGGCGGTGTTCGGCCAAACGGACGGCGATGGCGAAGGCTTTGCCGCATTCTTCGCATTTGAAAGGTTTCTCGCCGGTGTGGAGGCGGCGGTGATCCTTCAGGTGGGTGGATTGCCGGAAGGCTTTGCCGCAATCGGGGCAGGGGTAGGGTCGCTCGCCGGTGTGGATGCGGCGGTGGACTTGGAGAGAGGTTTCGGTGCTGAAGAGCTTCTTGCAGTCGCCGCATTCGAAGCTTTTGGGGCAGGGAGGGCGGCGAGGCGGCGGCGGGGGAGAAACCGGCGGCGGAGGCGTCGGCGGCGTCGGGGTCTCGCCGGGAACGCCGTGGACCCTCTCGTGCGCCCGCAGCCGGGCGGCCGATCCCACCTTCTTGCCGCAGGTGGGACACTCGAAACGCCGGCTGATTTTACCGCACTTGTGTTCGCGCAGCTGGAGGGAGGTGACGAAAGCGGCGCCGCAACCGGCGCAGATTTGGGGTTGCCGTCCGGCGTGGCTGAGCTGATGAACCTCCAGAAGGCGTCGGAGGAGAAAAGAGCGCCCGCACTGTTGGCATTTGTAGGGGTATTCGCCGGTGTGGTGGTAGCGGTGCATGAGGAGCCGGTAGGGCCGGTGGAAGCGGACGCCGCACTCCTGGCACTTGTAGGGGTAGCGGCGGCTGTGGACGAAAAGGTGTTGGCGGAGGGTGGAGGATTGGGTGAAGCGCTTGTGGCAGACCTCGCACTCGTAGGGCCGCTCGCCGGTGTGCGTCAGGCGGTGCCGGAGGAGGTTGGCTTGGGAGTTGAAGCTCTTGCCGCACTCCTTGCAGTGGAAGGGTCGCTCGCCGGTGTGGGTCAGGAGGTGGTTGCGGACGTGGGATTTTTTTTTGAACATTTTGCCGCAGGTGGGGCACTTGTGGCGCCGTTCCAGGCGGTGGACGAAGCGTTGGTGCCGGGCCAGCTGCGGGTGTTTGGAAAAAACTTTGCTGCACATCAGACAACGGTAACTGGGAGCCGGGGTTTCTCCCGCCTCCGAGGAGTAGATGACGGCCAAGGGTAGCGCCGCCGCCGCCGCCGCCGCCGGTTGCGCGGGGAGGGGGGAGCCTTCGGAGGCGGGGGGGGTCTCGGGGGGAGGGCGGGAGGCGGGAGGGGGGCCGTGGGTGCGCCGGTGGTAGAGGAATTTGGTCATGTTGACGAAGGCTTTGCCGCAGGGGCAGCGGTGGAGGGGGTTGGGGGAGTGGGTGCGGCGGTGAGCCAGGAGGACGGCTTCGGTGTCGAAGGCCAAGCCGCAATCCAGGCAGAGGAAGTGGGATTCGCCGCTGTGACCCCCCAGGTGCTGCTCCAGGGCCGGGGGGGAGGGCAGGACTTTGCTGCAAAGGGGACATTGAAAAGCCCCCAAACGGTGACAACGCAGGTGGAGCTGGAGCTGGTGGGCCGTGGGGAAGAGCTGCTCGCATTCGGCGCAACGGTGCTCGGCCGGACGCCGCGCCGGCGGCGTCGGTGTCGCCGCTGCCGCCGCCGCCGTCGCCGCCTCGGGGCTGTCCTTCAGCTCGTAGCTGTGGTCGGCGGCCGCCGGCGTTTCGTTAGCGGCTCCGTTAAGCGCCGGGGAGGCCAAATGAGCGGCTTGGTGTTCCAAAAAGTCTTTGGGGGTTTGGAAAAGCTGCAGGCACTCGCCGCACTCGTAGAGGAGGAGCTGCACCGTCCCGCCGCCGCTCTCCGCCCCGGTTTCCTCCTCCTCTTCCTCCTCCGGTTTACGGTAAGAATGTTCCAGATCCACCAACGCTTGGTTTTGACCTTGCCCGAGGATTTGGGAAGCGGGAGGATCGGCGCGGTGGCTTTGCCGGTGAGCTAACCAAACCTCCTGGCTGGCAAAGAGAGCTTTGCACTCCACGCACTCGTAATGAATCTGCCCGGCGCCGGCGGGGGGTTTCACGCCGGGGGAAGCTTCGGTTTCTTGTCCCAACAACTTGATGTGCATCTCCTGGTGTTCCAACAGCTGCCCCGGCGATACCAAAAGCTGCCCGCATTCCAAACATTGGTACTGGCTGCTTTCCGGCATCGCCAAAGCTTGGTAATCCCCCGCCAAACCCACCAGCTCGTAGTGGTGCTGCTGCTGCTGCTGCTGGGGGCCCAGGTGGTGCTGCTGGTGGAGGAGGGCGTCCTCCAGCGAGGCCGAGAGGTGGCTGCACTCCGAGCAGACGTAGCGGTGCTCCACGTACAGCACCGTCTCCTCCGAGGGCTCCGACATGGCGGGGAGGAAGGGGGGGGCTTCATGGGAAAAGGAGAAAGGGGGGGTGGGGTGGGGGGTGGGGGCTGGGGAGGGAGAGGGGGAAGGGGTTAGAAAGGAGCAGGGGGGGGGGGACCCGGAGCCACACCAGGCCGAAACCTGGGGGTCCCCTGCAACCCGCCCCCCCCCCAAGCCTGACTACACCCCTCAGGAACCCCAGGATCCCTCAGGGCCCCCCCAGGATCCATGAGATCCCCCCCAGTCCCCACAGATCCATCCCCCCTCAGGGCCCCCTCAATCCCCCAGGATCCCTCAGGGTCCCCCTGACCCCCCAGGATCCATGAGAACCCCCCCAATCCCCACAGATCCATCCCCCCTCAGGGCCCCCTCAATCCCCCAGGATCCCTCAGGGCCCCCCCAGGATCCATGAGATCCCCCCCCCAATCCCCACAGATCCATCCCCCCTCAGGGCCCCCCCAGGATCCATGAGATCCCCCCCAATCCCCACAGATCCATCCCCCCTCAGGGCCCCCCCAGGATCCATGAGATCCCCCCCAATCCCCACAGATCCATCCCCCCTCAGGGCCCCCCCAGGATCCATGAGATCCCCCCCAATCCCCACAGATCCATCCCCCCTCAGGGCCCCCCCAGGATCCATGAGATCCCCCCCCAATCCCCACAGATCCATCCCCCCTCAGGGCCCCCCCAGGATCCATGAGATCCCCCCCAATCCCCACAGATCCATCCCCCCTCAGGGCCCCCCCAGGATCCATGAGATCCCCCCCAATCCCCACAGATCCATCCCCCCTCAGGGTCCCCCCGTCCCCTTAGACCTCTCTTACCCCCCCCCCGGCCCCCCAGGACCCTTTAGATCCCCCCCAATCCCCACAGATCCACCCCCCTCAGGGCCCCCCTGGATCCCTTGGAGCCCCCCCAGCCCCCCAGGATCCCTCAGGGCCCCCCAATCCCCCAGGATCCCTTAGAGCCCCCCCTCCGCCCCCCAGACTCGTACTCTGTTGGGGTCTCCCTCACCCCCACGGACACTGTCTGCCCCTCGGGGTCCCCCCCTCACCCCCTCGGACCCCCATTGCCCCTCAGGATCCCCCCCAGACCCCCTTCTCCCTCGGGACCCCCCCCCAGACCCCTCTACCCCCCTGCCCCAGACCCCCACTTCCCCTCAGGATCCCCCCTAGACCCCCCTTACCCTCCTCAGCCCCCCCCAAAACCCCTATTTCCCCTCAGCACCCCCTGCCCCGACCCCCATTCCCCTTCAGAATCCCCCCAGCCCCCTCTTAACCCCCTCAGCTCCCCCCCCCAGCCCCCCATTCCCTCTCAACCCCCCCCCAACTCCCCCATTCCCCCTCAGGACCCCCCCCAGATCCGTTTTATTCCCCTCAGGACCCCCCCCAGATCCCCATTCCCCCACAGGACCCCCCCCCAGCCCCCTCTTACCCCCCTAACCCCCCTGCCCCGACCCCCATTCCCCCTCAGGACCCTCCCAGACCCCTCTTACCCCCCTCAGCCCCCCCCCAGCCCCCTGGGACCCCCCTCACACCCCCTCCAGACCCCCATTCCCCCTCAGGACCCCCCCAGACCCCCCTCGCCCCCCTCAACCCCGGCTCCCCCCGGTCCCCGCAGGCCCCGGTCCCCCCTCAGGGACCCCCGGGACCCCCCGGTCCCCCCCCGGGACCCCGGAGCCCCCCGGGACCCCCCCGGCCCCCCCCCCCTCACCTCCCGTCTCACTCCCGCTCTCGCTCCCTCTCTCTCCCCCTTCCCCCGCCGGCCACCCCTCAACATCCCGCCTCCCTATTGGTCGCCGCCGACCGACCAATCACCGCCGCCCCGCGCGGGGCTGGGGGACCAATCGCCGCGCGGCCACGCCCCCGCGCTCGGCTGCCGTGACGTCAGGGCGGGGTTCCGCCATGTTGGAAGCGGGAGGAACCAACGCGGCGTGGGGGGGGGGGGAAGCTGGGATGTACCAAGAGGGGATTTGGGGGGGGCTGGGACGTACCAAGGGGCGTTATTGGGGGGGGCTGGAGTGGGGGGGGCGACTGTGGGGGGCTGGATTGTACCAAGGAGGGATTTGGGGGGGAGATGGGACGTACCAAAGTGGGGGGGAGGGATGTGGGGGGGTCTGGATTGTATCAAGGGGGGGATTGGGACGTACCAAAGTGGTGGTGGGGGAGGGAGTTGGAGGGGTCTGGATCGTACCAAAGGGGGATTTGGGGGGGAGATGGGACGTACCAAAGTGTGGGGGGGGATTTGGGGGGGGTCTGGATTGTACCAAGAGGGGGATTGGGACGTACCAAAGTGTGTGGGGGGGGGAGTTGGGGGGGTCTGGATCGTACCAAGGGGGGGATTGAGGGGGAGATGGGACGTACCAAAGTGGGGGGGGATTTTGGGGGGGTCTGGATTGTACCAAGGGGGGGATTGAGGGGGAGATGGGACGTACCAAAGTGGGGGGGGGGATTGGGGGGGGGTCTGGATCGTACCAAGGGGGGGATTTGGGGGGGGGATGGGACGTACCAATGGGACTTGGGGGGGGTGCCTGGATCACCCCATGGGCGGAGGGCCAGACCATTGCGAGGGGCTGGGGGGGGTGGGGGCATCCCGGGGGTCCCGGGGGGGCGGGGGGCGCACGGAGGGAGGCGGCGGCTCTGTACAGCTCTTTATTGTTCCCGGCGGGCGGACACACGCGGTTACAAAAAAAAACCAAAAAACCAAAAAAAACAACAAAACCGAAACCGTCCGGAAAAGGAAAAAAAAAGTTTTAAAAAAACCCAAAAAAGTAAAAATAAATAAATAAAAAAACCCCCACGAACAACGAACGAGGCGGGAGATGACGTCACGCACGCGGCCTCCCGGGGGAGGGGGACACACGGGGGGGGGGGGGGACACGCACCGGGGGAGGGAGGGGCTGGCCGGGGCGGAGGGGAGGGGCTAAGGGTGGAGGGGCGGGGCTAAAGAGGGGGTGATGGTAGCGGGGAGGGGCTATGGTGGAAGGGGCGGGGCTATGGTGGAGGGGAGGAGCTACAGAAGAAGGGGTGGGGCTATGGTGGAAGGGGTGGGGCTATGGTGGAAGGGGAGGGGCTATGGGGAAGGGGAGGGGCTAAGGGAAAGCAGAGGAGGGACTGTGGAGGGGAGGGGCTATGGGGAAGGGGCGGGGCTATGATGGAGGGGAGGAGCTACGGAGAAAGGGGTGGGGCTATGGTGGAAGGGGAGGTGCTAAGGGGAAGAGGCGGGGCTATGGCAGAGGGGCAAGAGTGAAGGGGCGGGGCTGTGATGGAGGGGAGGAGCTACGGAGGAAGGGGCGGGGCCAAGAAAGGGGGCTATGCTGGAGGGGCGGGGCTATGGTGTGGGGAGGAGCTACGGAGGAAGGGGAGGGGCTATGGTGGAGGGGAGGGGCTAAGGAGGGAGGGGAGGGGCGGACAGAGGGCAGGGCTATTATAAGGGGCGGGGCCAATCGGGGGCGTGGCCAGACGAAGGGCGGGGCCGGGGGAGGTCACGGTCCCCGGGGACACGCGTCAAAAATAGACATTGGGGGGGGGGGGGGGTTCGTATAGAAATTTTCCTTTTTTTTTGCTTTTTTTTTAACCTTTTCCAGCTTTTTTTGGTTTGGTTTTTGTGGTTTTTTTTTTCTCCCCAGTTTTTTTTTTTTTTTTTTTTTTTTTAAATTTTTTTTTATTATTATTTTCTTTTTTTAAGGTCTCTTACAAAAGGGGGGGCGGGCGGCGGGTGGACATCTTTGGTTTGCTCTGCGCTTCGCTCGCCGCCCCCGGGGACACGGGGGGGGGACACGGGGGGGGGGGGGGAACCGGGGGGGGGGGCGAGGGGTCACGGGCACGAGGGGTCACCCCCCCCACCCCGGCACCCCAACACCCCCCCGGCAGCTCCCGGGGAGGGGGTGCAAGTCTCGCTCTCTTGGGGGGGGGCCCCCAAAACCCTCTTGGGGGGGACCCCAGGGGAAAGGGGGGGGGCGACCCCCCGCACCCCAAGACCCCCCGGGGAGCCCCTGAGTGCTGGGGACCCCCCCGAGAGATGGGGATGTACCGGGAATGGGGATCCCCCCCATAAATGGGACCCCCCCAATAAAGGGGGACGCCCCCAATAAAGGGGGAACACCCCCCCAATAAATGGGGAGCCCCCCCAGAAGCGGGGAAACCCCCCCAAGAACCAGGGAGCCCCCAAGAGCAAGGAGATGCACTGAGAACTGGGGTCCCACTGGAATTGGGGACCCCCCCCGAGAACTGAAGAGCCCCCAATAAGTGGGGACCCCCCCAATAAGTGGGGGACTCCCCCAATAAATAGGGGGACCCCCCCAATAAATGGGGAGCCCCCCCAAGAACTGAGGACCCCCCAATAAATGGGGGACGCCCCAATATATGGGGAGCCCTCGAGAACTGGGGAGCCGCCCCAAGAACTGGGGGGATCCCCAATAAATGGGGACCCCCCCAACAAATGGGGAAGCCCCTCCCCAATAAATGGGGAGCCCCCGAGAACTGGGGGAGCCCCCTCGAGAACTGGGCAGCCCCCAATAAATGAGGGCCCCCAATAAACGGGGACCCCCCCAATTAACGGGAAGCCCCCCCAATAAGTGGGGAACCCCCCCAATAAGTGGGGAGACCCCCCCCAAAAAGCGGGGAGACCCCCCCCAAAAAGCGAGGGACCCCCCCCTCCAAGAACCAGGAACGGGGGGGGGAGGGGGTTGACACACACTGGGAACGGGGGACGCCCCGGGAACTGGAGACGCACCGAGAACTGGGGGAGCCCCCCCCCCCCCCAAAACCAAGGGGGGGGGTGGGGGACCCCCCCCCAAGCGCCGCGGGCCCCCCCGCACCCCGGGGGCGGGCGGCTCTTTGGTTGAGCACAGGTCTATGAGGTATATGTCCGGGGGGGGGCGGGTTTTGGGGGTGCAGGGGCTGGGGGGGCCTCTGACCCCCCCCCAGCCCTCTTTGGCTGTAGGACGGGGGGATTCGCTTCCTTAGACCACCCATGGGGGGGGGGGGGGCGGGGGGGGGGGGGGGCTCGTGTCAACGGGGAGCCCCAGGAGGTCGTCAAGGATGTGGCACCATGGGGAACCCCAAGGTCGTGGCACCATGGGGGACCCCAAGGTCATGGCACCATGGAGAACCTCAAGGACGTGGCACCACGGGGGACCTCAAGGTCATGGCACCATGAAGAACCTCAAGGTCGTGGCACCATGGGGGTCCTCAAAGTCATGGCACCATGGAGGTCCTCAAGGACGTGGCACCACGGAGGACCTCAAGGTCATGACGCCATGGAGGACCTCAAGGACGTGGCACCACGGAGGACCTCAAGGTCATGGCACCATGGGGGTCCTCAAGGTCATGGCACCACGGAGGACCTCAAGGTCATGACGCCATGGAGGTCCTCAAGGACGTGGCACCACGGAGGACCTCAAGGACGTGGCACCACGGAGGACCTCAAGGATGTGGCACCACGGAGGACCTCAAGGACATGACGCCATGGAGGACCTCAAGGTCATGACAGCATGGAGGTCCTGAAGGCCATGGAGGTCCCCAGGGATGTGGCACCATGGGGGTCCTCAAAGACGTGGCACCATGGAGGCCCTCAAGGCCTCAAGGCCACGACACCATGGAGGTCCCCAGGGACCTGGCACCACGGGGGTCTTCAAGGACGTGGCACCATGGAGGTCCTCAAGGCCAGGGACACAGCACCATGGAGGTCCTCAAGGACGTGACACCAGGGAGGACCCCAAGGTCATGACACCATGGGGGTCCTCAAGGACCTGGCACCATGGGGGTCCTCAGGGATGTGGCACCATGGAGGTCCTTCAAAGACGTGGCACCATGGAGGTCCCCAGGGACACGGCACCATGGAGGAGCCCAAGGACGTGGCACTGTGGAGGACCCCAAGGCAACGACACCACGGAGGACCCCAAGGACACAAAGCCATGGAGGTCCTCAAGGCCACAATGCTGCGGAAGATCCCGAGGACGCGACATCGTGGAGGTCCCCGAGGACGTGACACCGCAGAGGTCCCTAAGGCCGCGAGGCCATGGAGATCGCCGAGGCCGTGGAGGTCTCCAAGGACACAACACCATGGAGGTCCCCAAGGCCACGATGCCTGGAGGTCCCCGAGGCCATGAAACCATGGAGGTCCTCAAGGTCATGGCCCCATAGAGGTTCTCAAGGACGTGACGCCATGGAGGTCCTCGAGGCCATGATGCTGTGGAGGTCTCCAAGGCCACAACACAATGGAGATCCCCAAGGCCATGGCCTCACGGAGGTCTCCAAGGCCATGACACCATGGAGATCCTCAAGATCATGGTCTGATGGAGGTCCCCAAGGCCATGACACGATGGAGGTCCCCAAGGCCACGACACCATGGTGGACCTCAGGGCCATGACACTGTGGTGGACCTCAAGGCCATGAGCACGGGCCACCAGCACCTGGAGCTTAGTCACAGCATCTGAGTCACCACCATCACCACCATCACCATCTTCACCATGACGACCACCATCATCATCATCACCACCATCGTCACCGTGACCACCACCACCACCATCATCACCGTCACCGTGACCACCACCATGACCACCACCATCATCACCATCGTCACTGTGACCACCACCACCACCATCATCATCACCATGACCACCGCCATGACCACCACCATGACCACCACCATCACCATTGTCACCGTGACCACCACCACGACCACCTCCATCATCATCATCACCACCATGACCACCACCATCATCATCATCATCACCATGACCACCACCATCATCATCACCACCATCGTCACGGTGACCACCACCATGACCACCACCATGACCACCACCATGACCACCATGACCACCACCATCATCATCATCATCATCACCATGACCACCACCATCATCATCATCACCGTTGTCATGGCGACCACCACCATGACCACCACCACCACCATGACCACCACCACCACCATCACCCCCCCAGCTCACTTCCCAGCCCCCCAATTACGCCCTAATTAACGAGGACACCGGCCCAGAGCACCCAGCTGGGGGGGTGGTGGGCGGGGGGGGGGCACACTCCGGGGTGCCCCCCCCCAAATCCCCCCCCCCCCCCCCAAAGAGCCAACGTACAAAACCTGGTGGGTTTGGGGGGGTCGGGGGGCGCCGGGGGAGGGGTGTCCACCCCTCCCCCCCCTTCGCCCCCCCTTTATATTTGGTTTCTCTTAAAGTATCTGAGGTATATGGCGAGGGGCCCCCCCGGCCCCTATTTGGTTTGGCAGCTGCAATTAAAGCTTCGTTAACGAGATCGGCCCGGGGGGGGGGGGGAGGATGCTGGGGGAGGGGCAGCATTTCGGGGCGGGGGGTGGGGGGGTGGGGGGGACACCCCGAAAGCCGCCGCCCCGCCCAGCTCCGCGCCCGCAGACGGGGTCAATTTTGGTCTAAAATCAATTTTTTTGTGTTTTTTGTTTTTTGTTTTTGTTTTTTTTTACACTTTTTGGTGTTCGGTTTTTTTTTTTCTGAGGTTTGGGTGCGGTTCTTGGTTTTTTTTTTTGGCTTTTTTTGTCCTTTTTTGTCTTTTTTTGGCCTTTTTTGTCCTTTTTTGTCTTTTTTTGGCCTTTTTTGTCCTTTTTTTGCCATTTTTGTCCTTTTTTGGCCTTTTCTGTCCATTTTTGTCCTTTTTTGGCCTTTTTAATCCTTTTTTTGTCCTTTTGTGTCCTTTTTTAGGCATTTTTTGGGCTTTTTTTGGCTTTTTTTGGCTTTTTTTTGGCTTTTTTTGGCTTTTTTTTGGCTTTTTTTGGCTTTTTTTTTTTTTTGGCTTTTTTTTTTGGCTTTTTTCTTCTTTTTGTTGCTTTTTCCTCACTTTTTTGGGTTGGTTTTTGGTTTGGTCGCTGTTCGAGCGTCGTCCCTCACTTCCCCGCGGTGGGGTGGATTTTGGCGGGGGGGGGGAGGGGCGGTGTCACCCCCCCTGGTTTTTTCCCTCCCTTTTTTTGGCGTTTTTCTCCACTTTTCCTCCGGGAAAGAAGCCACGACGCCCATTTTCTGTATTAAAAAAAACACAAAACCAACAACAACAAAAACCAACAAAAAAACCCACCCCACCCCCCCCCGAAAAAGGGGGTGCGGCCCCTCCCCCCACACCCGCCCCCCCCCAAAAAAAAAAATTAATTTTTTTTTGTTCTTTTTTCTTCTTTTTTTTTTTTTCCCCCTCTGTCCAAAACCCCCAAAGCCCCAAAACCCCCCAAAAACGAGGAGGGGGTGGGGTACATTCAGGGACGGGACCCCCCCCCCCAAATCGGCGTCGCGGGGGGGGTGGGGGTTTTCGCCCCCCCAAGAGTTTTTTTGGGGGGGAATTTTATTGTTTTTTGTTTTTTCCCTTCTTTCGCGTCTTCACAGTATTTCTCAGCCGCCGGCGCCGAAACGAGGTGAAACGCGGGGATTTTGGGGCTCCATGAGGTATCTGTGTCCGGCGGGGGGGGGCCCTCCCCCCTTTCCATCCCTTTTCCAGCCGTTTCGGGGCCAAAGCGGCGACTTTTGGTGGTTTTCCTTCAGCTTGCGCTGGGGATTTTTGGTTTCCTGCGGGGGGGGGGGGGGGGGGGGTCAGGCACTGCGGGGGGGGCGGCGCCTTTCGGGCTTTGGGGGGGTTCCTGGTTTTTTGGTTTTTCTTTTTTCTGTTTTTTGGGGGTTTTCCTCTTTTTTTTGCTTCTTTTCCTTTTTTTTCAGCCTTTTTCCTCCTTTTTTACTTTTTTCCCCCCCGCTTTTTTTTTGGTTTTCCGCTTTTTTGGTTTTCCTTTTTTTGTTTTTCCACTTTTTTGGTTTTCCACTTTTTTTGGGTTTTCCTTTTTTGTTGTTTTTCCTTTTTTTGCTTTTTTCCTTTTCTCTTTTTGCCCTTTTTTACACTTTTTTCCTTTTTTTTTTTGCTTTTTGCCTCTTTTGCTTTTTCCCTTTTTCCCGTTTTCCTCCTCATTTTCCTTTTCCTCTCCAACTTTTCTTTTTTCCCTTGTTTTTCTTTCTTTTTTCTGTTGTTTTTTTTTTTTTTTGCTTTTTGCCTCTTTGCTTTGCCTTTTTCCTGTTTGGGTTTTTTTTTCTTTTTTCTTTTGCTTTTTTCCTCTTTATTTTGCCCTTTTCCTTGGTTTTTTTTCCATTTTTCCTCGTTATTTCGCTTGCTCCTCGTTCTTTTCCTTTTCTCTGAGGGTGGTGGGGTTTTTTTTTTCCCTTTTTTCCGTTGCTTTCTCCCGTTCCTTTCGCTTTTTTTCCCCGTTTTTTTGCTTATTTTTTTCCCTTTTTCTTCTTCTTCTTTTTTTTTTTTTTGCCTCCCCCTCCTCCGCCCGTCAGCGCCGACCCCCCCTCGGCCGCGGCCTCCTGGGGATAAATAAATACGGGGGGGGGGAGGGGGGCGGTGCCGGGGGGGAGGGGTCGGTCCCCCCGAGCCCCCCCCCAATAAAAAACCCCAGATTTACAATAAATTACCCCCCCCCCCCAACACATTCGAGCGGACACCGAGGTCAGAAGTTTTGTAAAAAGCCTTTGGGATCAGCTGGGGGGGGGGGGGGGGGCGTGCCCCTCCCCCCGGGCAGGTTTTTTTGGTGTGAAATAGTCACTTTTTGGGTTGGGTTCCCCCCCCCCCCCCCTTCCCCCCCCTCCCCCCGCCTCGACGGGCGCGAAACGGGGCAGAAAACGCCCTTTTTATGGTTTTTCCCATCCCCCCCCCCCCATAAATTAATTGGGGGGGGACACCCCCAAATGGGGGGAGGGGATTCATTTTGGGGGGGACGACCCCCCCCCCCCCAAGAGCATCATTAAGTTAAATTAAGTTAAGGGCGGGGGGGGGGGTGTCCGTCCTCCCGCCCCCCCCTCAGGGCGGTGAGGGGGGGGGGAGGGGTCAGTTTTTGGTCTGTAGCACGTGCTGGGGGGGTCGGGGGGGGGCGTCCCCCCCCCCACCCATCACTCGTCCCCCGGGGGGGGTGGGGGTGGGGCGTCGCTGCTGGCGTCGCTGCAGGAGGAGCAGGAGGGGGACGGGGAGGGGGGGGGCAAGGGGGCGGCCACGGCGGCCGGCACCAGCCCCACGGCGGCCGGGGGGGCCCCCAAAAGCGGGAGGGGTCCCTGGTTGAGGAAGAGGGGGGGGGGGACCATGGCGGGGGTGCTCGGCGTCCCCGCGCTGCTCCCCAGCACCAGCGGCCCCCCCGGCTCAAGGCTGGAAAGGGGCAGGTTTCCACCACTGGCCAAGGCTGCGGAGAGAGGGGGGGGCGTCAGGGGGGGGGGAGGGGGGTGACCCCCCCGCCCCCGACCCAGCGGGACCCCCCCCGTGGGCATCGCTGTCCTAGAGGGACCCCCGTGCATGGGCACCCCCGTCCAAGGGGACCCCCATCCTATAGGGACCCCCCTCCCATGGGGACCCCCACTCCATAGGGACCCCCATCCTATAGGGACCCCCCTCCCATGGGGACCCCACTCCATAGGGACCCCCATCCTATAGGGACCCCCCTCCTATAGGGACCCCCACTCCATAGGGACCCCCATCCTATAGGGACCCCCCTCCCATGGGGACCCCCACTCCATAGGGACCCCCATCCTATAGGGACCCCCCTCCCATGGGGACCCCCACTCCATAGGGACCCCCATCCTATAGGGACCCCCCTCCCATGGGGACCCCCACTCCATAGGGACCCCCATCCTATAGGGACCCCCCTCCCATGGGGACCCCCACTCCATAGGGACCCCCATCCTATAGGGACACCCCTCCCATGGGGAACCCCATCCTGTGGGGACCCCCCCTCCATAGGGACCTCCATCCTATAGGCACCCCCGTCCCATGGGGACTCCCACTCCATAGGGACCCCCATCCTATAGGGACCCCCCTCCCATGGGGACCCCCATCCTGTGGGGACCCCCCCTCCATAGGGACCTCCATCCTATAGGCACCCCTGTCCCATGGGGACTCCCACTCCATAGGGACCCCCATCCTATAGGGACCCCCCTCCCATGGGGACCCCCACTCCATAGGTACCCCCATCCTATAGGGACCCCCCTCCCATGGGGACCCCCACTCCATAGGGACCCCCACTCCATAGGGACCCCCCTCCCATGGCAACCCCCACTCTATGGTGACCTCCCTCCCATGGGGACCCCCACTCCATAGGGACCCCCATCCTATAGGGACCCCCATCCCTTGGGCATCCCTTTCCTATAGGGACCCCCATCCCATGGGCACCCACATCCTATAGGGACCCCCATCCCATAGGGACCCCTGTCCCATGGGGACCCCCATCCCATACAGACCCCTTCACTATAGGCACCCACATCCTATAGGGACCCCCGTCCTATAGGGACCTCCATCCTTTGGGCATCCCTTTCCTATAGGGACCCCCATCCCATGGGCACCCCCTTCCCATAGGGACCCACATTCCATAGGGACCTCCATCCCATAAGGATCCCCCTTCCTATAGGCACCCCCATCCCAGGGGATCCCCATCCCTTGGGCATCCCTGTCCTATAAGAACCCCCATCCCATGGGCACCCACAACCTATAGGGACCCACATCTTATAGGCACCCCCATCCTACAGGCACCCCCATCCCATAGGCACCCTCAAACCATAGGGACCCCCATCCCATAGGCACCCCCAAACCATAGGGACCCCCATCCTATAGGCACCCCCAAACCATAGGGACCCCCATCCCTTGGGCATCCCTGTCCTATAGGCACCCCCATCCCATAGGGATCCCCATCCTACAGGCACCCCCTTCCTATAGGCACCCCCATCCCTTGGCTCCTCCCACCCCACAGATTGGGGGTGCCCCCCCCCCCCGTGGCGAGCGTGCGGTTAGTGAGCGGGGGAGGGGGGGCTGGCACTGGGGGGGAGGGGGGGCGCCCGCCCGGCAGCCTTTGCACACCCACACGCGCCCTTGCACACCCACACACGCCCCTTGCACACCCACACCCGCCCTTGCACACCCACACACGCCCCTTGCACACCCACACACACCCCTTGCACACCCACACCCCTCGCACACCCACACACCCCTTGCACACCCACACCCCTTGCACACCCACACACCCCTTGCACACCCACACGCGCCCTTGCACACCCACACCCACCCCTTGCACACCCACACACGCCCCTTGCACACCCACACACACCCCTCGCACACCCACACACCCCTTGCACACCCACACCCCTTGCACACCCACACACCCCTTGCACACCCACACCCCTTGCACACCCACACACCCCTCGCACACCCACACCCCTTGCACACCCACACACCCCTTGCACACCCACACCCCTTGCACACCCACACACACCCCTTGCACACCCACGCCCCTCGCACACCCACACCCGCCCCTTGCACACCCACACCCACCCCTTGCACACCCACGCCCCTCGCACACCCACACACACCCCTTGCACACCCACACCCCTTGCACACCCACACACACCCCTTGCACACCCACACACCCCTCGCACACCCACACACACCCCTTGCACACCCACGCCCCTCGCACACCCACGCCCCTCGCACACCCACACCCCTTGCACACCCACACCCCTCGCACACCCACGCCCCTCGCACACCCACACCCCCCTCGCACACCCACACGCCCCTCGCACACCCACACCCCTCGCACACCCACACCCCTCGCACACCCACACACCCCTCGCACACCCACGCCCCTCGCACACCCACACACCCCTCGCACACCCACGCCCCTCGCACACCCACGCCCCTCGCACACCCACGCCCCTCGCACACCCACATGCACCCCTCGCACACCCACACACCCCTTGCACACCCACGCCCCTCGCACACCCACGCCCCTTCGCACGCCCACCTCAAGGCACCAGCCCGCACCCCCTCGCACGCTGGCACCCCCCTCCTCGCACACTCACCCCCCACCCCCCCCCTCCCCGGGCGTCCGGGCGGGCGGGGGACGGCCGGGCACGCGCGCGTGCGAGGTGGCCCACGCACCTTGGATGGTGGCCAGCGGGTTAGTGGCCATGAGCGCCGGGTTTAACCCCGCGGTCACCCCAAGCACTGAGCTTCTGCAAAGCAAACCGGGGGGGGGGGAGGGGTTATGGGGGGGGGAGGGGGAGGGGATTGGGTCAGACACCCCCCCACCCCCCCCACCCGTGACGCCCCCCCCTCCCCCACTCACCCGGTGCCGGGGTTGAGGCCCGCGAGGCCGATGGGGCCGTGGGCGCCGCTCTGGGGGGTGGGGGTTGTGCTGTTGGGGGGGGGCGGCGTGGCCGGGGGCAGGGTGGGGGGGGGGACCCCCCCGGCCCCCCCGCAGCGGCTGGGGGCCAGGGAGCCGGCGGCCGACGACAAGGTAGTCACTGCGGGGGGGGGAAGAGGGTGTTTATGTAGGTCCTACGTAAACGTCAGGGTTTGGGTAGGTCCTACAAAAATACTGGGGGGCCCCCCCTTCCCTTAAAACACCCCCCCTCCCCTTAAAACACCCCCCCTCCCCTTAAAACATCCCCCCCAATCCCTTAAAACATTCCCCCCCATATTCTAGCTGGTGTAGACCCTACGTAAACATGCTGGGCTGGCAATAAGGTAGGTCCTACATAAACACCAGGGTTGGGGGAGGTCCTACGAAAACAATGTGCCCCCCTACCCTTAAAACACCCCCCCCCCCTTAAAACACCCCCCCCTTAAAGCATGTCCCCCCCCAGCTATATGCCAGCCAGCATTTGTGTAGACCCTACATAAACAGGCTGTGCCGACAATGGGGTAGGTCCTACGTAAACACCAGGGTTGGGGTAGGTCCTACAAAAACAATGTGCCCCCCACCCACCCATAAAGCACCCCAGCTTGTAGGACCTACAGAAACCCACTCCCCCCCACCCTGTGCTGGCTGGTGTTTGTGTAGACCCTACGTAAACACGAGGGTAGGCCCTACGTAAACATCATTAGGGTAGGTCCTACGTAAACAGGGGCCGAACCTGTTGTGCTCAGACTGCTGGAGGCCTGGGAGAGCGGGAGGCTGACGCCGGGGCCGGGGCTGCTCACCTGGGGGGCGAGAGGGGGGTCGGGGGGGGACGGGACCCCCGGGGGGGACGGGGACCACGGGGGACAGGGGCCGGGGGCCGTATGGGGCCGGGGGCTGTATGGGGACAGGGACCGTATGGGGACTGTATGGGGACTGGGGGTCATATGGGGAGAGGGACCATATGGGGACAGGGACCGTATGGGGACTGTATGGGGACAGGGACCATATGGGGACAGGGACCGTATGGGGACTGTATGGGGACAGGGACCATATGGGGACAGGGACCGTATGGGGACCATATGGGGACTGGGGGTCATATGGGGACAGGGACCATATGGGGACAGGGACCGTATGGGGACAGGGACCGTATGGGGACCGTATGGGGACCGGAGGTCATATGGGGAGAGGGACCATATGGGGACAGGGACTGTATGGGGACCATATGGGCCATATGGGGACAGGGACTGTATGGGGACAGGGACTGTATGGGGACCATATGGGGACTGGGGGTCATATGGGGAGAGGGACCATATGGGGACAGGGACTGGGGACCGTATGGGGACCGGGGGTCATATGGGGACAGGGACCATATGAGGACAGGGACTGTATGGGGACAGGGACCATATGGGGACTGTATGGGGACCGGGGGTCATATGGGGACAGGGACTGGGGACCATATGGGAACAGGGACCAGGGGTCATATGGGGACCAGGGGTCATATGGGGACAGGGACCATATGGGGACAGGGACTGGGGACCGTATGGGGACAGGGACCATATGGGGAGAGGGACCGGGGACCCTACGGGCACAGGGACCAGGGGTCATATGGGGATAGGGACCGTATGGGGACAGGGACCCTGGGACATATAGGGACAGAGACACTGGGACATATAGGGACAGGGACCACGGGCCATATGGGGACAGGGACCCTGGGACATATAGGGACAGAGACACTGGGACATATAGGGACAGGGACCATGGGCCATATGGGGACAGGGACCCTGGGACATATAGGGACAGAGACACTGGGACATATAGGGACAGGGACCACGGGCCATATAGGGGATGGGGACCCGGGGGAGGGCTATGGGGTCAGGTACCAGGGGCCATATGGAGACAGGGACACCGTATAGGGCCAGGACCCAGGGTGGATGCCCCCCCCCCCCCCCACGCACCATATGGGGGCTATAGGCGGGGGGCTTGCCGGGGGGGGGCAGGCCGGGGGGGGGCCCGGTGCCGGCGGTGCCGCCGCAGGGGTTGATGCGTTTCTCCTTCTGGCGGCGGTTGCAGAACCAGACGCGTATCACCTCCTTCTCCATATGGAGCTGCTCCGCGATCAGCAGGATCTCCTCCGAGGTAGGCTTCTGGTTCTGCGCCGTATAGGGGGGGGCACAGGGAGATATATGTCCCCTACAGCCCCCCCGACCGCGTGTCCCAGAGCTATAAGGACCTATATGTCCCCCTACACCCCCCAGACCACGTCTCCCAGGGCTATAAGGAGCTACATGTCCCTCTATACCCTCCCGACTGCGTGTCCCAGGGCCATCGGGAGCTATATGTCACCCTATAGCCTCCCAGGCTGGGTGTCCCAGGGCCATCGGGAGCTATATGTTCCCCTATAGCCCCCCCGACTGCGTGTCCCAGGGCTATGAGGAGCCATATGTCCCTCTATAGCCCCCCCAGACCACGTCTCCCAGGGCTATAAGGACCTATATGTCCCCCTACAGCCCCCCAGACCGCATGTCCCAGGGCTATAAGGAGCTATATGTCCCTCTATAGCCCCCACAACCATGTGTCCCAGGGCTATAAGGACCTATATGTCCCCCTACACCCCCCAGACCGCATGTCCCAGGGCTATAAGGAGCTATATGTCCCTCTATAGCCCCCACAACCATGTGTCCCAGCACTATAAGGACCTATATGTCCCCCTACAGCCCCCAGACCGCATGTCCCAGGGCTATAAGGACCTATATGTCCCCCTACACCCCCCAGACCGCGTGTCCCAGGGCTATAAGGACCTATATGTCCCCCTACACCCCCCAGACTGCATGTCCCAGGGCTATAAGGACCTATATGTCCCTCTATAGCCCCCACAACCATGTGTCCCCGGGCTATAAGGACCTATATGTCCCCCTACACCCCCCAGACCATGTCTCCCAGAGCTATAAGGACCTATATGTCCCCGTACACCCCCCAGACCATGTCTCCCAGAGCTATAAGGACCTATATGTCCCCCTACAGCCCCCAGACCGCATGTCCCAGGGCTATAAGGACCTATATGTCCCCCTACAGCCCCCCCAACCACGTGTCCCAGAGCTATAAGGACCTATATGTCCCCCTACACCCCCCAGACCACGTCTCCCAGAGCTATAAGGACCTATATGTCCCCCTACACCCCCCAGACCGCATGTCCCAGGGCTATAAGGAGCTATATGTCCCTCTATAGCCCCCACAACCATGTGTCCCAGCGCTATAAGGACCTATATGTCCCCCTACACCCCCCAGACCACGTGTCCCAGAGCTATAAGGACCTATACGTTCCCCTACACCCCCCAGACCACGTCTCCCAGAGCTATAAGGACCTATATGTCCCCCTACAGCCCCCAGACCATGTGTCCCAGGGCTATAAGGACCTATATGTCCCCCTACAGCCCCCAGACCATGTGTCCCAGAGCTATAAGGACCTATATGTTCCCCTACACCCCCCAGACCGCGTGTCCCAGGGCTATAAGGACCTATATGTCCCCCTACACCCCCCAGACCGCATGTCCCAGGGCTATAAGGAGCTATATGTCCCTCTATAGCCCCCACAACCATGTGTCCCAGCACTATAAGGACCTATATGTCCCCCTACACCCCCCAGACCACGTCTCCCAGAGCTATAAGGAGCTATATGTCCCCCTACAGCCCCCAGACCATGTGTCCCAGAGCTATAAGGACCTATATGTCCCCCTACAGCCCCCAGACCGCGTGTCCCAGGACTGTAAGGACCTATATGTCCCCCTACACCCCCCAGACCACGTGTCCCAGAGCTATAAGGACCTATATGTCCCCCTACAGCCCCCAGACCGCGTCTCCCAAGGCTATAAGGACCTATATGTCCCCCTACACCCCCCCGACCGCGTGTCCCAGGACTGTAAGGAGCCATATGTCCCCCTACAGCCCCCCCAGCCCGCGTCGGGCGCAGGACCCCCAGCACGGGGTCCATAGGGTCGGGGGCGCGGGGGCTCACCGCCAGGAAGCTTTTCTCCAGGGCGAAGCGGACGTTGGTCTCGATGCTGGTGCGTTTCTTGCGGCGCCGGCCGGGGAGCCCCTCGAAGCCCCCCAGGCTGGGGGAGCTCAGGGGGTTGGGGCTGGGCAGCGCCGAGTCCACCGACATCGTCTCTGCGGGGAGGGGGCGCGTGGGGGGGGGCAGGGGGGAGCCCCCAACGCCTGCCCCCGGGGACCCCCGGTTCTATGGGGGGGGGGGGGGGGGCTGTGGGAGTGGGGGTTTGGGGACAATGGGGACGTTGGGGGGGGGTGGGGACCGTGGGGACAATGTGGGGGGACCCCAGGACATATGGGGGGACCCCAGGACATATGGGGCGACCATGGGGACAATGTGGGGGGACCCCAGGACATATGGGGCGACCATGGGGACAATGTGGGGGGACCCCAGGACATATGGGGGGACCCCAGGACATATGGGGGGGACCATGGGGACAATGTGGGGGGACCCCAGGACATATGGGGGGACCCCAGGACATAAGGGAGGACCCCAGGACATATGGGGGGACCATGGGGACATCGTGGGGGGACCCCAGGACATATGGGGGGGACCATGGGGACATCGTGGGGGAACCCCAGGACATAAGGGAGGACCCCAGGACATATGGGGGGACCATGGGGACATCGTGGGGGGACCCCAGGACATATGGGGGGGACCATGGGGACAATGTGGGGGGACCCCAGGACATATGGGGGGACCCCAGGACATATGGGGCGACCATGGGGACAATGTGGGGGGACCCCAGGACATATGGGGGGACCATGGGGACATCGTGGGGGGGTGGGGACCGTGGGGACAATGTGGGGATGGGGACCCCGGGGTCCATATGGGGATGGGGACCATGGGGCCATATGGAGATGGGGACCAAGGGCCATATGGGGATGGGGATCATATGGGGATGGGGACCATGGGGCCATATGGGGACGAGGACCATATGGGGATGGGGATGGGGACCGCGCACATGGGGACCAGGGGCAATACAGGGAGATGGAGACCACGTGGGGATGGAGACCACGTGGAGATGGGGACCACCACGTGGGGATGGAGACCCCGGGTCCATATGGGGATGGGGACCGAGGGCCATATGGGGAGGAGGACCGTATGGGAATGGGGACCGCGCACATGGGGACCAGGGGCAATACAGGGAGATGGAGACCACGTGGGGATGGAGACCACGTGGGGATGGGGACCACCACATAGGGATGGAGACCCCGGGTCCATAGGGGGATGGGGACCGAGGGCCATATGGGGATGGGGATCATATGGGGATGGGGACCATGGGGCCATATGGAGATGGGGACCAAGGGCCATATGGGGATGGGGATCATATGGGGATGGGGACCATGGGGCCATATGGGGACGAGGACCATATGGGGATGGGGATGGGGACCGCGCACATGGGGACCAGGGGCAATACAGGGAGATGGAGACCACGTGGGGATGGAGACCACGTGGAGATGGGGACCACCACGTGGGGATGGAGACCCCGGGTCCATATGGGGATGGGGACCGAGGGCCATATGGGGAGGAGGACCGTATGGGAATGGGGACCGCGCACATGGGGACCAGGGGCAATACAGGGAGATGGAGACCACGTGGGGATGGAGACCACGTGGGGATGGAGACCACGTGGAGATGGGGACCACCACGTGGGGATGGAGACCCCGGGTCCATATGGGGATGGGGACCGAGGGCCATATGGGGAGGAGGACCGTATGGGAATGGGGACCGCGCACATGGGGACCAGGGGCAATACAGGGAGATGGAGACCACGTGGGGATGGAGACCACGTGGGGATGGGGACCACCACATAGGGATGGAGACCCCGGGTCCATAGGGGGATGGGGACCGAGGGCCATATGGGGATGGGGATCATATGGGGATGGGGACCATGGGGCCATATGGAGATGGGGACCAAGGGCCATATGGGGATGGGGATCATATGGGGATGGGGACCATGGGGCCATATGGGGACGAGGACCATATGGGGATGGGGATGGGGACCGCGCACATGGGGACCAGGGGCAATACAGGGAGATGGAGACCACGTGGGGATGGAGACCACGTGGAGATGGGGACCACCACGTGGGGATGGAGACCCCGGGTCCATATGGGGATGGGGACCGAGGGCCATATGGGGAGGAGGACCGTATGGGGCTGGGGAGCGGGGGCCACAGGGGGACGGGGGTGACGCCCCCCCCTCACCGGCGTCGTTGAGCCACTTCTCCAGCAGCGGCTTGAGCTTGCACATGTTCTTGAAGCTGAGGTTGAGCGCCTCGAAGCGCGAGATGGTCGTCTGGCTGAAGTCGTTCCCGTACAGCTTCCCCATCGCCAGCCCCACGTCGCCCTGGGGGGGGGGCACCACGCGTCACCCTCAGGCTGCCCCTCCCCCAGCCCCGGGGGAACCTCCCCCCACCCCCAAAACCCACCTGGGTGAAGCCCAGCTTGATGCGCCGTTGCTTGAAGGTGCGGGCGAACTGCTCCAGCTCCTCCAGGTCGCTGGGCTCTTCGGGGTGCGGGGGGGGGTCCAGGCATTTGGGGGGGGCCCCGGGGGGCAGGTGGGACTCGGGGAGGCCCGGCCGAGTCGCTGGCTGGGAGAGAAGGGGGGGGGTCAGGGGGGGTGCGGACCCCCCCGGCCCTGGCTGGGAGGGAAGGGGGGGGTCGGGGGGAGATGGGGTGCGGACCCCCCACCCCTGGCTGGGAGGGGGGGGTCGGGGGGGTTGGTGGGGCGCGGCCCCCCCCACCTGTGCTGGCAGCCCCCCGCGGGGCTGGTTTGGCAGGAGCCCCCCGGGGCTTTGCTGAGGTAGCTGAAAGAGGTTTGGGGTGGGGAGCAGCCCTGCAAGAGAAGGGGGGGGGGGTCAGGGTGGGGGGGGCACCCCCAGGGGACCCCCGAATTGCCGGCATCCCAGGGAACCCCCAAATTGGGGGGGGGCGGTCTGAGCATCCCCCCAGGGACACCTGAGCACCCCTGGGGACCCCAAACACCCCGGGGACCCCCAGCACCCCAATTCCCCTGGGGACCCCCAGCAGCCTGGGGACCTTGGGGTCCCCCAGCACCCCAATCCCCTTGGGGACCCTGATCCGCCTGAGGACCCCGAGCACCTCAGGGCACTTTGGGGACCCTGGGGACCCCCCAGTACCCAGGAGACCCCCAGCACCCTGGGGACTTTGATCCCTCTGGGGCCCCCCAGCACCCTGGGGACCCCGATCCCCTTGGAGACCCCCAGTACCCTGGGGACCCCGACCCCCCTGGGGCCCCCCAGCACCCTGGGGCCCCCCAGCACCCTGCGGACCCCGATCCCCCTGGGGCCCCCCAGCACCCTGGGGACCCCAATCCCCTTGGGGACCCCCAGCACCCTGGGGCCCCCAATCCCCCTGGGGCCCCCCAGCACCCTGGGGGCCCCCCAGCACCCTGTGGACCCCGATCCCCCTGGGGCCCCCCAGCACCCTGGGGACCCCAATCCCCTTGGGGCCCCCCAGCACCCTGGGGCCCCCAATCCCCCTGGGGGCCCCCCAGCACCCTGCGGACCCCGATCCCCCTGGGGACCCCCAGCACCCTGGGGACCCCGATTCACCTGGGGACCCCGATCCCCCTGGAGACCCCCAGCACCCTGGGGACCCCGATCCCCCCTGGGGCCCCCCAGCACCCTGTGGACCCCGATCCCCCTGGGGCCCCCCAGCACCCTGGGGCCCCCAATCCCCCTGGGGGCCCCCCAGCACCCTGCGGACCCGATCCCCCCTGGGGACCCCCAGCACCCTGGGGACCCCGATTCACCTGGGGACCCCGATCCCCCTGGAGACCCCCAGAACTCTGCGGACCCCGATCCCCCTGGGGGCCCCCAGCACCCTGGGGACCCCGATCCCCCTGGGGCCCCCCAGCACCCTGGGGCCCCCAATCCCCCCGGGGCCCCCCAGCACCCTGCGGACCCCGATCCTCCTGGAGACCCCCAGAACTCTGCAGACCCCGATCCCCCTGGAGGCCCCCAGCACCCCGGGGCCCCCCATCCCCCCCGGGCCCCCCCATCCCCCCGGGGTCCCCCATCCCCCCCGGGCCCCCCATCCCCCCGGGGTCCCCCCTACCTTGCTGCCCTTGCTGGGCGGGCGGCAGCAGGAACTGGGGGGGCGGCTGGAGGTGGTGGCCGGGGACGAGCACCAGTTGCTGGAGCTGGAGGAGCTGCTGGATGTCCTGGGGGGGGGACAGGGGCGGGGGGGGGCACGGGGACAGGCGAGGGGGGGGGGTGAGCGGGGCTGGGGGGACCCCAGGGAGGCGGGGGGGGGGACACACACATTTGGGGGGGGGTGTCCCCCTTACCTGGGCAGTGAGCTGGATGGGCTGGGAGAGGGTGAGCGGGGGGGGGGCCGGGGGGGGCCCCGGGGTGCCCTCCCCGCCCGGGGGGGTGCTGGCGGCGGCGGCCGAGGGCGGCGGCGGCTGCTGCTGCTGCTGCTGCTGCTGCTGCTGCTGCTGCTGCTGCTGCACCGCCGCCGCCAGCAGCTGCGCTTGAGCCTGCTGCAGGAGCAGCTGCTGCTGGGCCGGCATCAGCGCCGCCAGCTGCGGGCAGGGGCGCGGGCAGGGGCGCGGGCAGGGGCGCGGGGGGCAGGCAGGGGTGGGCAGGAGCAGGCAGGGATGGGGTGCAGGCAGGGACAGGCAGGGATGGGCAGAGATGGGCAAGGGTGGGGGTGCAGGCAGGGGTAGGCAGGAGCAGGCAGGGATGGGGGTGCAGGCAGGGACAAGCAGGGATGGGCAGAGATGGGCAAGGGTGGGAGTGCAGGCAGGGGTAGGCAGGAGCAGGCAGGGATGGGGGTGCAGGCAGGGACAGGCAGGGATGGGGGTGCAGGCAGGGACAGGCAGGGATGGGCAGAGATGGGCAAGGGTGGGGGTGCAGGCAGGGGTGGGCAGGGACAGGCAGGGATGGGGGTGCAGGCAGAAGCAGGCAGGGATGGGGGTGCAGGCAGGGATGGGTTAGGGCAGGCAGGGGCAGGCAGGGGCAGGCAGGGGCAGGCAGGCGGCCAGGTCGGGGATGACGGGGATGGGGGACACAGGAGGGGGACACGGAGACACATTGGGGACACCAAGACAGGTTGGGGACATGGGGATGGGGACAGAGGGATGGGGTTGGGGACAGAGGAACAGGTTGGGGACATGGGGACAGGTTGGGGACACAGGAACAGGTTGGGGACACCAGAACAGATTGGGGACACGGGGACAGGTTGGGGACACGGGGACAGGTTGGGGGGATGGGGATGGGGACACGGGGACAGGTTGGGGACATGGGGATGGGACGAGGACACAGGGAGAAGTTGGGAACACGGTGGGGGGCACGGGGACAGGAGGGGGACATGGAGGGGGGACACAGGGATGGGGTTGGGGTCACAGGGACAAGTTGGGGACACGGGGGGGGAAAGGGACAGGATGGTGACACAGGGGGACATGGGGACAGGTCGTGGCCATGGGGGGACACAGGGACAAGTTGGGGACACGGGGGGACACAGGGACGGGGTTGGGGACACAGACACGAGTTGGGGACATGGAGGGGGTACATGGGGGCAAGTTGGGGACATGGAGGGGGACACAGGGACAGGGTTGGGGACACAGAGACGAGTTGGGGACATGGAGGGGGGACACAGGGACAGGATGGGGACACGGGGGGACACAGGGATGGGGTTGGGGACACGGGGGGGGACACGGGGGGACACAGGGACAGGATGGGGACACGGGGGGACACAGGGATGGGGTTGGGGACATGGGGGGGGACACGGGGGGACACAGAGTCAGGATGGGGACACGGGGGGACACAGGGATGGGGTTGGGGACATGGGGGGGGACACGGGGGGACACAGGGTCAGGATGGGGACACATTGGGGACACAGGCACCGGTTGGGGACACGGGGACAGGTTGGGGACACAGAGGGGGGAGCAGCAGGTTAGTACCAGCCCCAAGCGCCCCCCCCGCCCCTCCCCCAGCAGCAGCAAAGCCCCCTCCCCACCCCCCCCCCCGCGTCCCCGGCAGCGCGGTGACCCCCCCGTGTCCCCCCCCCCCCGTGTCCCCGTCCCCGGGGACCCCCACTCACCCCGGCCAGCTGGCTCCCCGCCAGCATCAGCTGGGTCTGGGGGAGGGGGGGGGGCTGCACGGGGGGGGCAGCTCCGGGGGGTCCTCGGCTTTCACCTGGGGGGGGGGGGGAGGGGAAAAGATTTTGGGGGTGGGGGGGTGGATTTTGGGGTGCCCCCCCCCGGAGGCGCTTCCTGTTTTGCTGCCGCCGCCCCCACCGGGATTTCCCCCCACCCCCCCCGCCCCTCCCCCCACCCCCCCCGCTCCCCTCCCCCACCCTGAGTCATCACCCAGCACCCGGCGCCCGCACCCAAAACAGGAACCTCGGGGGGGGGGGGGGCACCCTAGGGGTGGGGGGGGTGTTTGGGGGGCTGGGGGGTCCTGGGGGGTATTGAGGGGGGGGGCTTGGAGAGGGGGGCGGGGCTTGGGAGATGGGGGGGGTTGGGGGGTGTTGGGGGGCGGGGGGGTCCTGGGGGGGGGATGTTGGGGGGGCTGGGAGATGGGGGCTGGGGGGGGGTGGGGCTTGGGAGATGGGGGTTTTGGGGGGGGGTTGGGGGGCTGGGGGGGTCCTGAGGGGGGGCTGGGGGATGCTGGGGGGGGGTTGGGGGTGGGTCCTGGGGGGGGCTGGGAGATGGGGGCTGGGAGGGGCACTTGGGGGATGGGGGGGCTGGGGGCATGGGGGGTGTTGGGGGGCTACCTGGGGGGGGCTGCATGGGGGGGGGGTCCTTGGGAGTTGGGGGGCTGGATGGTGAGGGGGGAGGTGGGAGTCGGGGGGGATGCCTGGGGTTTGGGGGGTGTTGGGGGGCTGGAGGGGGGGGTGGATTGGGGGGGCTGTGACATGGGGGTCTGGCTGGGATATGGGGGGGCTGGAGGGAGGTTGGCAATGGGGGGGGGCACCAGCGAGGGTGCCGGGGGGCTGGGGGGGGATTTGGGGGGCTGGGGGTGGGGGTTGGGGGGGCTCTTACCTTGGCTCCGGGGCCGGGGGGGGCTGGGGCGAAGGGGGGGGTTTGTTCTGCTGGGCCTGGGGGGAGGCAGCGGGTCGGGGGGGGGGCACAGGGACCCCAGGTGGGGTCCGGCCCCACGGCCGCCCCACGGCCGCCCCACATCCCCCCCGCCTGCCCCACGGCCGCCCCCCGCCTGCCCCACGGCCGCCCCACGGCCGCCCCACATCCCCCCGCCTGCCCCACGGCCGCCCCACGGCCGCCCACGGCCGCCCCCCCTCTCACCTGGTGGTTCGTGTCGGGTCCATTTCTTTCTGTGTCTGCGGTGAGAGGGACCCTCAGCACCCGCCTGGGGTCCCCCCCCCAGAGACCCCCCGGGTGGGGGGGTCTCCAGGTGGTCTATGGGTCCCCCCCAACCCCTATAGACCCCCCCCCATAGGTTCCTCTGTCCCCTGGGGGTTTCTATGGGTCCCCCAGCCCCTCTGTCCCCAATGGTCCCCAGCCCCTCTGCACCCCTCCAGCCCCAAGCCCCCCCCCCCGTGTCCCCAAACCCCCCCGATGTCCCCAAGCCCCCCCCGATGATCCCATGTCCCAAGCCCCCCATATCCTTAAGCCCCCCAATGTCCCCAGATCCCCCCATTTCCCCAAGGCCCCCCAATGTCCCCAAGCCCCCAATGTCCCCAAGCCCCCCCGTGTCCCCAAGCCCCCCCAATGTCCCCAAGCCCCCCGTGTCCCCAAGCCCCCCAATGTCCCCAAGCCCCCCATTTCCCCAAGCCCCCCCAATGTCCCCAAGCCCCCCCGTACCCGTGCGCTCCCCGTGCAGCTCCACTCGCGCCTTCTCCACCTCCAAGGGCTTAGACATTCTTATTTCTGGGGGGGGGACATGACACATTTGGGGGGGGTGACATTTGGCATTTGGGGGGGGTGACATTTGGGGGGGGGGTGACATTTGGGGGGGGTGAGCCAGGGGACCCAGTGTCCGGGTGCCCCCCAGGGCTGCTGGCAGAGATGATGCTCGGGTGGGGGGGGGGTGGGATGGAGAACCCCCCCCCCCCATATCCACTGGTGATGGTGGGGGTGGAAATACCCCCCCTCCAAAAATCATGGGGGGCTGCCCCCCCCCCATTACCTCTGCTGGGGTTTAACCCCTTCCTGGCCTGACCCCGGGGGGTCTGGGGGATCCGGGGGGGTCCCGGGGGCTCCGGGGGGGTCCCGGGGGGGTCCCGCTGCTGCAGAGAGGCGTCTGCCGGCCCCGGGGAGCGAGTGGGGTGGGGGCCCCCCCCGGGTTCCCCCCCCCCCGCCTCATTTGCATAAGCCACTGAGTCACTAACGAGGCGCCAGCGGGGCCCCGAAATCTGGGGGCGAGCCGGGGGGGGGGGCAGGGGGGCGGGGGGGGGCACACGCGTGTGCGACGGCACATGTATGGGGCAGGCGTGCAACACACGCGTGTGCGGGGGGGCGCGGGGGGTGCGGGGGGGTGGGGGGCAATTGGGGTGCAATGGGGGGGCAATGGGGGGGCAATGGGGGGGCAATGGGGGGGAAGGGGGGTGCGGGGGGGTGCGCGATGGGCGTGCGATGGGTGTGCAAGAGGCGTGCAAGCCGTGTGCCCCCTGACCCTGACCCTGCCCCCCCCCGCCCCCCCCCAGCACTTTCACTTCTCCTCCCCGTTTCCCTTTCGCATTTTTAGCCGGGTTAAACCAGCCCCGATTTACTGAAAACCGCCTAAATTTGGCTGCCAGGAACCCGCCGGGGCCCCCCGGGGCCCCCCCCGCCCCCCCCCGGGCTCTCAGGGGTCACCCCGCCCCGAGACATCCCCCCCTGGGGACGCCCCCACCCCCAAACACCCCCCGCCAGGGATCCCCCCACACCGGGACCCCCCCCAGCCCCCAAAACACAGAGCACCCCCAAACATGACGGCACTCCCCCTCCAGCCCTATGGCACCCCATAGCCCTATAGGGCCCCCCAGCACCCCACAGCCTCCGCACAGCCCTATAGGACCCCCCAGCATCCCATAAGCTCCACACAGCCCTATAGGACCCCCCAGCCTCCGCACAGCCCTATAGGACCCCCCAGCACCCCATAAGCTCCGCACAGCCCTATAGGACGCCCCAGCCTCCGCACAGCCCTATAGGACCCCCCAGCCTCCGCACAGCCCTATAGGACCCCCCAGCACCCCATAAGCTCCGCACAGCCCTATAGGACCCCCCAGCACCCCATAAGCTCCGCACAGCCCTATAGGACCCCCCAGCCTCCGCACAGCCCTATAGGGCCCCCCAGCACCCCATAAGCTCCGCACAGCCCTATAGGACCCCCCAGCCTCCGCACAGCCCTATAGGGCCCCCCAGCACCCCACAGCCTCCACACAGCCCTATAGGACCCCCCAGCACCCCATAAGCTCCGCACAGCCCTATAGGATGCCCCAGCCTCCGCACAGCCCTATAGGACCCCCCAGCACCCCATAAGCTCCGCACAGCCCTATAGGACCCCCCAGCACTCCATAAGCTCTGCACAGCCCTATAGGACGCCCCAGCCTCCGCACAGTCCTATAGGGCCCCCCAGCACCCCACAGCCTCTGTACAGCCCTATAGGGCCCCCCAGCACCCCACAGCCTCTGTACAGCTCTATAGGACCCCCCAGCACCCCATAAGCTCCACACAGCCCTATAGGATGCCCCAGCCTCCGCACAGCCCTATAGGGCCCCCCAGCACCCCACAGCCTCTGTACAGCCCTATAGGGCCCCCCAGCACCCCACAGCCTCTGTACAGCTCTATAGGACCCCCCAGCACCCCATAAGCTCCACACAGCCCTATAGGATGCCCCAGCCTCCGCACAGCCCTATAGGACGCCCCAGCCTCCGCACAGCCCTATAGGCCCCCCCAGCACCCCACAGCCTCTGTACAGCCCTATAGGACCCCCCAGCACCCCCAGCACCTGGGGCGCCCCCCCAGACTCCCCCACCCCCCCAGCAGGGGGGTCCCCGCGCCCCGCCCCCCCCCCAGCCCCCCGCTACCTGCAGCCCACATGCTGGGGTTCACCATGGCGGGGTCCGGGGGTGTCGCACGCCCAGCACCCACCGGATGGGTGCCCCCGGGCCGGGTGGGTGGGGGGGGGCGTGCCAGGGAGGTCCCCCACCCCGGGACGGGGGGGGGCCCCCCACGGGCGGTGGGTGGGGGGCGGCCGCCGGCGGCACCAGGAAGCAGCTGGGAGGAAGCGGCGGCGAGCGATGACAAACGCACGTGGGCCGCCCCGCGCACGTGAGCGTGCGACACGCGACAGGCGTCGCCCCCCGCGCCCCCGCGCACCTGCAGGCGCCCGCCGCGGCCTTGCACGTCCCCGCGGTGCTCACCAGAGCCTTGCACGTCCCCGTGGTGCTCACCAGAGCCTTGCACGTCCCTGTGGTGCTCACCAGAGCCTTGCACGTCCCTGTGGTGCTCACCAGAACCTTGCACGTCCCCGTGGTGCTCACCAGAACCTTGCACGTCCCTGTGGTGCTCACCAGAGCCTTGCACGACCCCGCGGTGCTCACCAGAGCCTTGCACGTCCCCGTCCCCGCGGTGCTCACCAGAACCTCGCACGTCCCCGCGGTGCTCACCAGAGCCTTGCACGTCCCCACAGTGCTCACCAGAGCCTTGCACGTCCCCGCGGTGCTCACCAGAGCCTTGCACGTCCCCGCGTGCTCACCATGGCCTTGCACGTCCCCGCGGTGCTCACCAGAGCCTTGCACGTCCCCGCGTGCTCACCATGGCCTTGCACGTCCCCGCGTGCTCACCAGAACCTTGCACGGCGGTGCTCACCAGAACCTTGCACGTCCCCGCGGTGCTCACCAGAGCCTTGCACGTCCCTGTGGTGCTCACCAGAACCTTGCACGTCCCCGCGGTGCTCACCAGAGCCTTGCACGTCCCCGTGGTGCTCACCAGAGCCTTGCACGTCCCCGCGGTGCTCACCAGAGCCTTGCACGTCCCTCTGGTGCTCACCAGAGCCTTGCACGTCCCTGTGGTGCTCACCATGGCCTTGCACGTCCCCGCGTGCTCACCAGAGCCTTGCACGTCCCCGCGGTGCTCACCAGAGCCTTGCACGACCCCGCGGTGCTCACCAGAGCCTTGCACGTCCCTGTGGTGCTCACCAGAGCCTTGCACGTCCCCGCGGTGCTCACCAGAGCCTTGCACGACCCCGCGGTGCTCACCAGAGCCTTGCACGTCCCTGTGGTGCTCACCAGAGCCTTGCACGACCCCGCGGTGCTCACCAGAGCCTTGCACGACCCCGCGGTGCTCACCAGAGCCTTGCACGTCCCTGTGGTGCTCACCAGAGCCTTGCACGACCCCGCGGTGCTCACCAGAGCCTTGCACGACCCCGCGGTGCTCACCAGAGCCTTGCACGTCCCCGCGGTGCTCACCAGAACCTTGCACGTCCCCGCGTGTCACCATGGCCTTGCACATCCCCGCGGTGCTCACCAGAACCTTGCACGTCCCTGTGGTGCTCACCATGGCCTTGCACGTCCCCGCGGTGCTCACCAGAACCTTGCACGTCCCCGCGGTGCTCACCAGAGCCTTGCACGTCCCCGCGGTGCTCACCAGAGCCTTGCACGACCCCGCGGTGCTCACCAGAGCCTTGCACGTCCCTGTGGTGCTCACCAGAACCTTGCACGACCCCACGGTGCTCACCAGAGCCTTGCACGACCCCGCGGTGCTCACCAGAGCCTTGCACGTCCCTGTGGTGCTCACCAGAGCCTTGCACGTCCCCGTGGTTTTGCACAACCCTTTGGTGCTCACCATCCCCTTGCACATCCCCGTGACTTTGCACGTCCCTATGGGGCTCACCATGGCCTTGCACCACCCCACAGTGCTCACCATGGCCTTGCACCACCCCATGGCCTTGCACGACCCCGTGATGTTCACCATAACCTTGCGCAACCCCGTGGCCTTGCTCACCATCCCCTTGCACGTCCCCGTGGGTCTCACCACAACCTTGCACGTCCCCGTGGTGCCCACCACGGCCAGGCACAACCCCACGGGTCTCACCATGGTCTTGCACGACCCTTTGGTGCTCGCCGTGCCCTCGCACGACCTCACAGTGCTCACCATCCCCTTGCACGTCCCCACGGGTCTCACCATCCCCTTGCACGTCCCCACGGGTCTCACCACAACCTTGCACGTCCCCACGGGTCTCACCATCCCCTTGCACATCCCCATGGGTCTCACCACAACCTTGCACGTCCCCACGGGTCTCACCATCCCCTTGCACGTCCCCACGGGTCTCACCACGGCCTTGCACGTCCCCACGGGTCTCACCATCCCCTTGCACGTCCCCATGGGTCTCACCACAACCTTGCACGTCCCCATGGGTCTCACCATCCCCTTGCACGTCCCCACGGGTCTCACCACGGCCTTGCACCCCCCCCCCTTGCACCCCGGCCTCGCACACCCGACCCCGGCGCAGCGCGGCACAGAGGGGGGGGGTGGTCCCGGCCGGTGGCACCAGCGCCCAGACAGACGCACGGACACGCAACGCCGCCCCGGAAACCCCGGGCGGCCGCCGGTAGACAGCCAGGCGGACAGCCAGACAGCCACCTGCAGACGCGCGGCACAAGCGCGCACCGCCACGGCGCGTCACCCGGCACGCCGCCGCGCACCCGCAGCCCCCCCGCAGGGTCCGGTGCGTGCCGGGGTGCCGTCGGCCATGGCGGTGCCGTCGGCCGTGGCGGTGCCGTTGGCCGTTGGCCATGGCGGTGCCGTTGGCGGTGCCGTTGGCCGCGGCGGTGCCGGCGCAGGCGTGGCGGCGGCGGCGGCGGCGGCGGCTCATATTTCTCGGCCGATCGATGCGCTTGACTCCGTACAAGACAATAATCACCCGGCGCGGCGCGGCCATCGACCGCCGGCTCCCGGGGGGGGGGGGGACGGGGCGGGGGGGGGGGAGACGGGACCTACCTGGGGGTGGGGGAGGGGGGGGCTTGCACACGCGTGTGCCGGCGAGCGCCGACGCCTGCGCCCTTTGTGTGGCGGCACCTGGGGGGGGGGGTGCCCCCCCTCGCCCCATAGACCCCCGTCACCCTATAGCCCCCCATACCCCCCGTCATCCTATAGCTCTCCCATCATTCTATGGCCCCCTATAGCCCCCCATCACCCTATAGGCCCCCATTGCTCTATAGCCCCCCCATCATCCTATAGCACCCATAGCCCTATAGCCCCCCATTGCCCCATAGCCCCCCTGTCATCCTATAGCACCCCATAGCCCTGTAGCCCCCCATCACCCTATAGGCCCCCATCACCCTATAGGCCCCCACCGCCCCATACCCTCACAGGGAGGGGGGGCTCCTCCTGGCAATGGGAACCAGTGGCCGGGGCGGGGGGGAGCACGGGGGGGGGGAGCACTGGGGGGGGAGCACTGGGGGGGGGTGCCGGCTGTCTGGGCCCCCTGACCCCCCCCCCAGGGATAGGGACCCCCCCCAGGGTGCCACTGGGTCAAGGTCAGGGTGTGGGGGTGGGGATGATGCTGGCGGGGGGCCCCAGATCCCACAAAGGGCCCCAGGGGTCCCCCAAGGTGAGACCCCCCCCCCCAAGTGACCCCAAATGGCCCAGGGGCGGGGGGGGTGGAGGGGAGGGATGGGACAGACAGAAGGACAGGGGGACAGGGGGACAGGGGGACAGGGGATGGGGACGGAGGGACAGGGGATGGGGACGGAGGGGACAGGGGATGGGGACGGAGGGACAGGGGATGGAGGAATGGAGGGATGGAAGGACAGAGGGACACGAGGGCAGGGGATGGGGACGGAGGGACGGAGGGGACAGGGATGGAGGGGACAGGGATGGAGGGGACAGGGATGGAGGGGACAGGGACGGAAAGACAGAGGGACAGGAGAGACGGGACAGAAGGACAGAGGGGACGGGGATGGAGGGACGGAAGGATGGAGGGACGGAGGGACAAGGGGATGGAGGGGATGGAGGGGACGGAGGGGACGGGGGGACAGAGGGATGGGAGAGATGGGGACGGAAGGACGGGGGGACGGAGGGACAGAGGCATGGAAGGATGGAGGGGACAGAGGGACACGGGGATGGAGGGGACGGGGATGGAGGGACAGGGGGACGGGGATGGAGGGATGGACGGAGGGACAGGGGGACAGGGGGACGGGGATGGAGGGATGGACGGAGGGACAAGGGGATGGAGGGGATGGAGGGGATGGCGGGACAGAGGGACGGGGGGGACAGAGGGACGGGGGGGACGGGGATGGAGGGATGGAGGGAGGGGACAGAGGGACAGGGATGGCGGGACAGAGGGACAGGGGGGCGAGGGGACAGAGGGACGGGGGGGACAGAGACGGGGGAGGACGGACGGAGGGGACGGGGGGCTGGAGGGATCTGTGGTACCCAGAGCCGCCCCCACCAGCCCTGTCCCACTGTCGTGACAGGGCCACTGTCGCGACGGTGCCGCAGATACAACAGCCCCGTGCTCCGCACACGCGTGGGCAGCCCCCCCCCCCCCGGACCCCCCAAACCCCCCCCATCGCCCCAACATCCCCCACCCACCTACCGCCCCCCCGTCCCCCCATGCCCCCCATTGCCCCCCGTCCCCCCCATTGCCCCCCATTGCCCCCCGTCCCCCAAATGACTCCAGTCCCCCCCATTGCCCCCCGTCCCCCATTGCCCCCCGTCCCCCCCCTTGCCCCCCGTCCCCCCATTGCCCCCCGTCCCCCCCATTGCCCCCCGTCCCCCCCTTGCCCCCCGTCCCCCCATTGCCCCCCATGCCCCCCCGCCCCTTGTTCCGCCCCCATCCCCCCGAGACCCCCCATCCTCCTGCTCCCCCCAAATCTCCTACACCCCCCACCCCCCTCCCCTCCCCCGCCCCCTCCCCGCCCCTCCCCCACCCCGTATCGATCCGCCGCGGCGGCGCCGCCGGTTTCGATCGGGGATTTTTTTTTTTTTTTGGGTTTTTTTTTGGTTTGGTTTTTTTTTTTTTTTTTTTTTTTTGACACGGGGGGTCGATACCGAGCGGTATAAAACGAGCGTCCAGGGGCCGGGCGGGAGCCACCGGGCACCGGGAGGAGGAGGAGGAGGAGGAGGATGGGGACGAGGGGGATGAAGATGAGGGGGACGAGGGGGACGAAGATGAGGGGGATGAAGATGAGGGGGATGAAGATGAGGGGGATGAAGATGAGGGGGATGAAGATGAGGGGGACGAGGATGAGGGGGACGAGGATGAGGGGGACGAGGATGAGGGGGACGAGGATGAGGGGGATGAAGATGAGGGGGACGAGGGGGACGAGGATGAGGGGGACGAGGATGAGGGGGATGAAGATGAGGGGGATGAAGATGAGGGGGACGAGGGGGATGAAGATGAGGGGGATGAGGAGGACGAAGATGAGGGGGACGAGGGGGACGAGGGGGACGAGGATGAGGGGGACGAAGATGGGGGGGACGAAGATGGGGATGGGGATGAGGAAGAGGATGATGGGGATGAGGAGGAAGATGGGGATGGGGAGGAGGAGGATGGGGATGAGGAGGAGGAGGATGGGGAGGAAGAAGAAGAGGAGGATGGGGATGAGGAGGAGGATGGGGATGAGGGGGAGGAGGATAGGGAGGATGGGGATGAGGAAGAGGAGGATGGGGAGGAAGAGGAGGAGGAGGATGGGGAGGATGGGGATGGGGATGGGGATGAAGCGAGGATGAGGATGGAGACAGGGACGGGGACGGGGACGGGGGGGATGGGACCGGCCGCCCCCCCCGGCTCTTACCGGGGGCCGCAGCCGCCGGGACGCGCCGCCGCCGCCTCCATACGCGCTCCGGGGGCCGCCGGGCTCCGGCTCCGCCGCGGGCACCAGCGCGGCCGAGACGTGATGGGGTGGGGGGGGGGGGGGGCGTGGGGCTGCCGGACACGGGGGTCGGCCCCGGCGTCCACGTGCGAGGGGGGGTCGGGACCCAGGCGGCCGAGCCGCGCCCCTCCCCCCCCCCCCTCTAGCCTGCAGGTGCGGGGCTGACCCCCCCCCCCGTCCTTCCTCCTCCTCCTCCTCCTCCATCACCCCCCCCCCAACTCGGACGCCTGGGTCCCCCCCGCCTCCGCTGGCGCGCACCCCCCTTCTGCACCCCATTTCCACACCCCCCCCCCCAAGCACACCCCTGTCATGCACGGGGACCCCCCCCCCCCCGCAGCCCCCCACAATTGCACCCCCCGTTGCACCCCCCCCACTGCACACACAGCCCCCCCACTGCACACCCCGATTATGCACAGGGACCCCCACTGCACCCCCCCCATTGCACCCCCCGATTCAGCCCCATCGCCCACCCCCCTCCCTACTGCGCACCCCAATTACGTGCACCGACCCCCCCCCCCCAATTTCACACCCCCGTGGCACGCACAGCCCCCCCCCATGGCTCACCCCAATTGCACACCCCCCCCGCACCCCCGTTGCACCCCCATTGCACCCCCCCGTGCACCCCTATCGTGCACCCCCATTGCCTGGGCTCCTTCACTGCAGCCCCCCCCATTGCACCCCCCTGTTGCACCCCTCATTGCACCCCCCCATCGCACCCCAACTGCACCCCCATTGCACAACCACCCGCACCCCCATTTCACCCTCCCTGCACCCCCCATTGCACCCCCATTTCACCCCCCATTGCACCCCCCCTGCACCCCTGCATTTCACCCCCATTGCACCCCCCCCGCACCCCCATTGCACCCCCCCATTGCACCCCATTGCTCCCCCATTTCACCCCCCCTGCACCCCCATTGCACCCCCCTACACCCCCCCATTTCGCCCCCATTGCACCCCCCCATCGCACCCCATTGCTCCCCCATTTCACCCCCCCTGCACCCCCCCATCGCACCCCATTGCTCCCCCATTTCACCCCCCCCTGCACCCCCCATTGCACCCCCCCATTGCACCCCCCATTTTACCACCCCCCGCACCCCCATTTCACCCCCCCGCACTCCCCATTGCACCCCCCCTACACCCCCCCATTTCGCCCCCATTGCACCCCCCCATCGCACCCCATTGCTCCCCCATTTCACTCCCCCGCACTCCCCATTGCACCCCCCCTACACCCCCCCATTTCGCCCCCATTGCACCCCCCCATCGCACCCCATTGCTCCCCCATTTCGCCCCCATTGCACCCCCCCATCGCACCCCATTGCTCCCCCATTTCACCCCCGTTGCACCCCCCCATCGCACCCCATTGCTCCCCCATTTCGCCCCCATTGCACCCCCCCATCGCACCCCATTGCACCCCCATTTCACCCCCCCGCACTCCCCATTGCACCCCCCCTACACCCCCCCATTTCGCCCCCATTGCACCCCCCCATCGCACCCCATTGCTCCCCCATTTCACCCCCGTTGCACCCCCCCATCGCACCCCATTACTCCCCCATTTCGCCCCCATTGCACCCCCCCATCGCACCCCACTGCACCCCCATTTCACCCCCATTGCACCCCCCCATCGCACCCCATTGCACCCCCATTTCACCCCCCCGCACTCCCCATTGCACCCCCCCTACACCCCCCCATTTCACCCCCGTTGCACCCCCCCATCGCACCCCATTGCTCCCCCATTTCACCCCCGTTGCACCCCCCCCATCGCACCCCATTGCTCCCCCATTTCACCCCCCCCATCGCACCCCATTGCACCCCCATTTCACCCCCCCGCCCCCCCTTGCACCCCCCGCCCCCCCCCCGCCCACCCGGCGGCGCTGGGCAGCAGCGACCCGGCCGGCCGTCGCGGACCCCCCCGCCCCCCCCAGTCCAGTCCAGTCCGCCCAGACAAAAGCAATTATCCCTGGGTGGAGGCGGCGGGGGAGGGGGCGGCCCCCCCCGGGACGGGGCGCCCCCCAAACCTCCCCCCCCCCCCCCGCCCGCTGGGCCCCGGGGCGGCCGCTGCCCCCCCCCCCATCCCGCCCCGTCCCCCCCCCGGGGCTGGGGGTCACCGTCCCCACGGCGGGGGGGGGGGCGGCGGGGGGGGGGGGACTGCGGCAGCGGAGGGGGGAGGCGGCGAGGGGACGCGGCGGCGGGAGCGCGGCGGTGCCTGCCTCGGGGACGCGGGGACAGCGCGGTGGGCCCCGACGCGGGGACAGCGCAGTGGTCCCCAACATGGGGACGCGGTGACAGCGCGATGGTCCCCAACATGGGGACGCGGTGACACCGCGATGGTCCCCAATGTGGTGACAGCGCGATGGTCCCCAACGCGGGGACGCGGTGACACCGCGATGGTCCCCAATGTGGTGACAGCGCGATGGTCCCCAACACGGGGACGCGGTGACACCGCGATGGTCCCCGATATGGGGATGCAGTGACACCGCGATGGTCCCCAACGTGGGGACGTGGTGACACCGCGATGGTCCCTGATACGGGGACATGGTGACACCACAATGGTCCCCAACACGGGGACGTGGTGACACCGCAATGGTCCCCGATGCAGGGACGCGGTGACACTGCGATGGTCCCTGATACGGGGATATGGTGACACCATGATGGTCCCTGATATGGACATGGTGACACCGCGATGGTCCCCGATGCAGGGACGCGGTGACACCACAATGGTCCCCTATGCGTGGAGGTGGTGACACCGTGGTGGTCACTGCACAACCGTGACCGTGCCCTGGACGGGGGCACCGCGTGACCACAACCGTCCCCAGCACGGGGACACCGTACAACCACGACTGTCCCCAACACAGGGACGCTGCAAGACCAGGGTGGTCCCCAACACGGGGACACCGCGCCACCGCAACCACCCCCGCCACGAGGACGCCGCAACGGTCCCCAACGCATGGACGCTGCAACCACGAGGGTCCCCAGCACGGTGACACCGAGCCACCACGATTGTCCCCGATATGGGGAGGTGATGCAAGCACCACGGTCCCCAACGCGGTGACACCGAGCCACCATGATTGTCCCCGATATGGGGAGGTGATGCAAGCACCACGGTCCCCAACGCGGTGACACCGAGCCACCACGATTGTCCCCGATACAGGGACGTGACGCAACCACAACGGTCCCCAACGTGGGGACATCGTGCGACCACGACTGTCCCCAGTACAGCGACACCGTGCAACTACAGCTGTCCCCAACACGGGGACGCCGTGGGACGGTGACGGTCCCCAACACCCGCATGCCATGGGGACGTGACCGGGAGGGACCGAGGGGGTCCGGGGGCCGCTTGGGTCGTCCCTCCGGCGTGGGGACAGCGTCACCGGGGTGTCCCCAATGGCGCGGTGACGCGGTGGGCTCGTCAGGCGAGTGGGGCCGCGACAGGGACCACGGGGGGGACCGCAGGGGCACCGCGCGTGGGGACGTGAGCCCCGGCGTCACCGCCAGCCGCGGTGGCCCCGTGAGTCCTGGCGTCACCCTGAGCCCCGGCGTCACCGTGAGCCCTGGTGTCCCCGTCGTCCACAACGTCACCATGAGCCCTGGTGTCACCGTGAGCCCCGGCGTCACCGCGAGCCACAACGTCACCGTGAGCACCGGTGTTCCTGGGTGTCCGGCTGTCACCGTGAGCTCCAGCAGCCCCGTGAGCCCCCGTGTCACCATAAGCCCCGCTGTCACCATGATCCCTGGTGTCACCAGGAGCCCCAGCGTCACCATGAGCTGTGGTGTCACCGTAAGACTCGGTGTCACCGTCAGCCACAATGTCACCACGAGCCCTGGCAGCCCTGTAAGCTCTGGTGTCCACCGTGAGCCCCGGTGTCACCGTGAGCCCCAATGTCACCGTCGTGCCTGGTGTCACCATGAGCTCTGGTGTCACCGTGAGCCCCAATGTCACCGTCGTGCCTGGTGTCACCATGAGCTCTGGTGTCACCGTCAGCCCCAATGTCACCGTTGTGCCTGGTGTCACCATGAGCCCCGGTGTCACTGTGAGCCCCGACGTCACCGTCGTGCCTGGTGTCACCGTGAGCCCTGGTGTCACCGTGAGCCCTGGCGTCACCCCCGTCTCCCCAGTCCCCCCCAGTGTCCCCAGTCCCCCCGCTACCTCTCAGGCAGAAGCGGCCGCTGTAGGACATTCACTCCAGTCCAGTCCAGGACCTGCGGGGAGAAGGGGGGGGGGGGGTCAGGGCTGGCGCAGCCCCCCGAAACCCTGCGGGGTCCCCCCCATCCATCCCCCTCCCCCCAGGGGGAACCCTAGGGGAGGGGAGCACCCAGAGGGGTGGGGGAGGACCAGGGAGGGAGGGGAGCACCCAGGGAGGGAGGGGAGCACCCAAAACAGGGGGGAGCATCCAAAAGAGGGGGGAGCACCCAGGGAGGGAGGGGAGCACTCAAAAGAGGGGGGAGCACCCAAAAGAGGGGGGGGAGCACCCAGAGGGGTGGGGGAGCACCCAAAAGAGAGGGGAGCACCCAAAAGAGGGGGGAGCACCCAAAAGAGGGGGGAGCACCCAGAGGGGTGGGGGAGCACCCAAAAGAGGGGGGAGCACCCAGAGGGGTGGGGGAGGACCAGGGAGGGAGGGGAGCACCCAGGGAGGGAGGGGAGCCCCCAAAAGCGGGGGGGGGAGGGGAGGGGACCCCCCGGGAGGGCGGGGGAGGGCGCGGGGGGTCTCCCCGCGCTAATCAGCGGGTGTCAGCGGCGGCGCGGGC